>NC_088801.1:79377388-79393388 GCF_011386835.1 Chrysemys picta bellii | reverse complement strand
GCTCCATGCCTTTCAGCCATAACGAGGCCTCATGTTAATAAATATCAGGGAGGAAATATTATTAACACCATCTATGCAAAACAGAACATTTCCTCGAAGAAATGTATTACCCAGGGAAATCTGAAAAACAGCAGAAATCCCCCTAAAGACAGAAGAAATATGATGGTCAGAAGAGGCAGAGCTGTAGAAGAATGTATATACGTATATTATATAAAATATCCATTACAGGCAAGATTCTGGTCAGAAAATAATTATCAAGCATGTCAGAATGGCCTGATGACAGCCTGAAAAACATACTCGTTTTAGTTCAGAAGTAGCATCTATCACTCAACTTTGATTGTACAGGAAGTCCAATTTCATTATGAGTATAAATGAAAATATTAAACCAAAATTCACAGTGAAACCCATTAGCAGTTGCTGTTAGCTGAGAGCAAAGATCCAGAAGTACCATTGGGTTTACATGTTTTCTGACTCGTCCCAATATCTGACACCTGGAAACCGCACTGGAAATCTCAGGAGACTGGGCTTTTTCACAAAGTTTCCATTATTCCTGCTTTCTCCCGGGCTGGAAATACCACAAGAACTCCCTTTCCTGCTGAATTTTGTGTTTGTGTGGGGGGAGATTGGGGGGCTTCTGATATCCCCAGAAGACACCATGAAACAGGATAATGAAGACATATGTGCAAGTGTGGACCTTAACCCTGCAAACACTTACACACACGCTTAACTCTAAGCACATGAGTAATCCCATAGAGGTTAAGCATATGTATAAATATTCGCAGGATTAGAGGCTTAATTTTTAAAAGAAGTTAAACTTTTCTGAATTCTACACTGATTCAGGGTGTGGTTCAGCTTCATTTTTTTAAGCAAAGATTTGGATCTTTTCTTATTTCAGTCATTCAATCAGCACTGATATTGGCATAACCAGTCTCTTAACAGCTAAAAGGACAATGGACTTTGTGTAAAGATTACATGAATGAAATCCCATTCTAGGAGACTACTGTAGGTTTGTGATGAGATATAACTGCAGAAGTTAAGCAAAATGAACAACATGCTTCTGAATTTTGTTTGATTGTTGGAGTTCTCCAAAACATCTGTTTTTTTTGTTTGTTTGTTTTTAAAGAAAGGTATTCATATAGACTTAAAGGATCCTGATCAATTTCATGACAACTGAGTGGATGGCCATTGGGAGGTTTGGCTTGGAAGATTCTGGGAGAAGTATGGCATATATAGGGGTTAATGAGTGATGATCATGCACATTATCTCCAGCCAAACAGGAGACACACAGGCAGTTTTGAAAAAACTTCCAGTGACTTAGGACCATGAGTTCCATTGAAAAATCAATGTGATTTGTGTTCCTAAGACACTTAGATCCTTTCAAAAATCTCACACAGTTTGCAAGGTCCTCATTCTGAGGGCCCTATCACAAAAGAGCTCCTTTCTCCAGTGACTTCTCCAGTAGGCCTCTATGCTATGCAGATAGTCTCAAAGGACTAAACAACAGAAACAAGAAAGAGAAGGAGAATATACATTCTCATTTAAGTTTCAGTAACAAAACATTCATAAATAGCAGATTCTGCTGCTTTTGTAGCAACATGTAGGAAGAGCCTCTTCTGTGCTGAATGACGTATCTAATAAATATGGGGAATGTGCTCCTTCAGTGTTGTCCCATATACCTGGTACATTAAAATTCCATGCACCAAAACCTAAACCAAGGCATTTTCTGGCAGCAAGGTGGGGGTTAACAGCAATTTCCCCTGCCACTCATGAAAATGATAGAGTATTAAGCCATCTCTATGCTTCCAGGTCTGAGTTCTGTGATAGATCTTACCTGGCTAAAGCGAGCCAATGAATTTAACCCCATTCTTAGTATCATATGTAGCTTTCAGTTACACTAAAACCCATATTAAAAAGATTCCCCTTTTGAACGCTATTAACTCTCAGTGTGGATGGAGGATTTTGTACAGCTTTCATAGGGGTTCCAAATCCATGTAAGCAGGTAAACAGACGTTAGTATGCACCCCTTTGGGGGCCACTGTGGCTGAAATGACTGATCTGATGAGGTAGTCACCACAGATCAAGCAATCTAAGCTTATACATACATATTAAAAGTAACTTTTACAGTCTGCACTGAGATCAGATTTAATGCCCAAGTAAAGCTGTAACGTAGCACAGTATGACAGAATGAAGAAGCACATACGTTTCTAGAAGATCATATCAGTATGAACTCTATACTCCTATCTGTTTATAAATATATTAAAAAATAATGTGCCTTACCTTTTTGATCTGTGGAATAAGCAGATCCCAATCAGTGCGCCTCATCAGAGACAAAAGGCTGGAGAATCTGTTAAAATAAGCCAATAAAAAAAAAGGAGTGATAATATTTTATTTTTGATGAAACAAGGTATTTTCTTCAGCTAACGGGAAAAAAAACTAATTGTTTTTGTTCTACTAACAGATATATATATAGATACATATACACATACCGCATGTACTATATACACATCTTGAATTGATGCAATGTGCACTAATGCAGCACTTAATACCCAGCAGACTGAATTCGGAATGCTACAACACAATGGTGGTTTTCTTTTCATTTTCCGAAATCACACAAAGCTGACATTTTAAAAAAGAAAATCATTACCAGCTCATATGCTGCCATACCACAAAAGCCTATCCTTAACGAACTGCTGCATAATCATTCTCCCGGAGCGTTATTATCCATCGGCTCGCTGCCTATCTCCAGACAGACGCAGTCTGCAAGCCACCAGCTTGCATCTACCATGTGTACATTGGGAAAAGGAAAACGGCAAATTAGAAAAAGTCCCTGCAGTGGTGAAAAGGAAAAGAGGGCGAGTGGGAGAGGAAGAGGGAGCTCACTGGCCACAGAATTTTCGAGAAGGATGACAAGGCAGCCAGCTCCGCCATCATTCACTTACAATAGGATACTGCATTTGCGTCTGCTTAAGCAGTTTGTCAAGGGGTTTCTGGTATCAAATGCCTGACAGGCATTTTAATTGCATTCAGCCAAGTGTGTCCCCAGGAATCAGGCCTCTAATCCTATGAATTTCATCAACGGGTTTCCTTTGTGCCACTGCCAAACACACACACACATGCACCCACTGCACACAGGCAGCAGCATGCGGTATTTCTGTAGCTATACCAGTCCAAATCCTACACGGGTTTTACGTACTGTACATGCTGAAAAGGAGGTCTCATTTTCTGCATTATGGAGGGGGAGTGTTTTTATTTTTCCGCTTTATTTTTCTATTTGGTGTTTCATTGTCAGCTTTGTTATTTGAGCCCCAGGTTTGCTTATTTCCAGCGACCGAGAAAGACGAGAAATTTCCAGCAGAGCTAAGATGTTGTGAGTGGGGGACCTTTGTCACCAATATTCCATGGTTCAGCTTGCAACTAAACTCCTGTCAAACATCCAATTTTGCCTCCACTGCTGTACAGTTTACATATTGGGCTCAAAATCCATATGTTAGATCAGGAGGTAGATTAGGTTAGGGTAGATTTTTTTAAAAAGCCAAATTTGAACAGAATCAGATCAGGCGCTTCTGAATTATGACACACTATAAATTGAAAAAAGTGTTGAATAGAGTTTCAAAACTTGTCAAACTTGTTTTCCAGGAGGGGAGGGCAACTTCCTAGCAAAAAAGACAGAAGAAGAGATCAAACGTAATAGACTGAGCTCCCGTGGCTATCTAGTGCCCAGGACTAAAATTTAGTAGGGTCAATTTTAGTAGAAATTGATAAAAGTCTAATTTCTTTTTGAAACATCAGTTAAGGTGAACTGAAATCCCAATCCAGCAAAGCAGTTAAGCCCATGCCTGACTTTAAGCACATGGGTAGTCTCACTGAAGCCGGTGGGACTACTCATGAATGTAGAGTTAGGCACACATGCTTAAGCATTTTGCTGGATAAGGGCGCAAGGGCGCAATTACACATGTCAAATGGAAGATGAAGACAGTTTTAAACAGCAAGTTGTTGTCCCTTTTCCTTGCAGAGTTAGACCCCATAGTATAACCCTATCTCTGGGGAGTCTGGTCAATGGAACAGAGGCCATTTCCCCCAAAAAAGGTTTGTGAGGAGACCCAACAAGCCTCTTAAGTCTTGTGGGATGATGTGGGGGACCCAGCATGGTGCCTGGAGCTTCTGAAAAGGGCTGAGAAACATCCTAAGGTTCACTGAGGGGTCTCCCCTACCATAGAATCCAGGAAGTCCAGAGGGAGAGGGGCAATGCCTTGCCTGATCTCCTCCTCCCAACCCCCTCTTCTCACCCAGTCCCCACTCCCTGTGGGCCTCCCGAGGTCCTTTTGACTCCAAGAGTCACAGCAGTCAGTCAGGTAAAAATAACTGGCATGCACCAATGCTTCCCCCTCTGCATTCTCCTGTGCCCATGAGCTGGCTCCAAGTGCCCACATCTGCCCATCTCTCCTCTTGGAATCAAAGCTGGCCTTAGGGGTGGGCGATTGGGGCAGTTGCCAAAGCAACCTGGGGGTGGGGGGAGGAAGCGAAAATGTTTTCCACCCTGGGCGACAAAACACCTAGGAGTCAGGCCTTCCTGGAAGCCCTTCTTCCTCACAAATCACATCTCCAGTAAGAGGGAGGCATGAGGAAATGGAGGAAGCTAGTTTGATGGGGGCATGCATGGGACTGGGGTTATGGGAGAGCATGAGGGTATGGGGTGGAACAGGTGTCTTGCTAGGAGTTATGGGGGATGGGGGACCCCTGAAGCAGCACAGAGGCATAAGAGAAGCAAGCAAGGAAAGCACTAGGACTCTCCTGACTTCTCTTCCCAGCAAGCTTCCTGTGACTCATCAAAAGCGAGTCTCACAGCTGCCAGCTACAGGAGGTTCACCATCTGCAGAAGCCAGGGAGGCTCCAGTCTAGTGCTTCGCTGCCTTCTCCCAAAGGACGGAGCTGCTCTCCAGCTCCTCCACCTAGCCCCCATCGGCTAGTAAGCAGTACCCTCATGGTCCTCCAATTGCCCCCACAGCTCTGCTCCTCCACAGACTCCTCCAAAGCTCCTAGTGGGGTCCCATAAACATAAGACATGGGGGAAAAGAATAGCAGGGACCCCTGAAAACCCTCCTAAAGACTGAACTGAGTGCAGATGGCTCTGAGAAGCCTCATTCATATGGCTCAGTGGGGGGTCGATGCATTTGCCCAGGCAGTGTCCTATTTTGGGGCCCATGCTAGGACTTTAGAAGGCATGGTGAAGTCAGGCTTCCCTCCTTCAGTCCTCAGGAAATCGAGCAGCTTATAGCTTCCTTTGCTCCTGAGTTCCAGGTCAGAACTATTAAAACAATTATGAACCTTTGTGCCTGGGAAGTTAAGGTTGTAGGCCCAGATCAACAGTGAGTGCATATTGCCTTTAAAGAAAATTAGAGATCAGAATACAGCCCTTTGGACACCCAGGAAATGCAGAATTAAGGTTGCACTTCTCAAACAAGGCACTCAAACCACCTCAACTCTGCCCAGGCCCGAGAAAAAATACACCATTAAATCCATCCATAGCAGACAGATTCATTTCATCAGTCTTCACAAAAACCAGAGTGCCTCACACATAAAGCATGCAGTGGGTGTGCTCCCTTCCAGTTTTCCTTACAGTCATACGACACACATATGCAAGAATTTCACAAATTCCTGACCAGACAGATAACATCCACAGTCACTATGGACCTGATCCAGCTAGATGCTGAGGGCATTCAGCATCTCATGGGGGTTGCTTATGTCCTTCCAGGATCGAGCCCTATGACTCATAGACTCATAGACCTTAAGGTCAGAAGGGACCATTATGATCATCTGGTCTGACCCCCTGCATGCTGCAAGCCACAAAACCGTCCCTACCCTTCCCTTGACTCTGCTGATGAAGTTCCAAATCCTGTGTCTTGGTGACTTCAATTTGCAGAGAACCCTCCTGCTAGCGATCCCTGTCCCATGCTGCGGAGGAAGGCGAAAAACCTCCAGGGCCTCAGCCAATCTACCCTGGAGGAAAATTCCTTCCCGACCCCAAATATGGCGATCAGTAAGACCCTGAGCATGTGTGCAAGAGTCTCCAGCCTGACCCTTGTTAGTCATTATACTATTTACCTGCTATTGCTCGGTATTCCCCACCAATTATGTTTTACCATTAAACCATTCCCTCCATAAACTTATCTAATTTAATCTTAAAACCAGACAGGTCCCTCGCCCCCACCGTTTCCCTCGGAAGGCCGTTCCAATATTTCACCCCTCTGACGGTCAGAAACCTTCGTCTAATTTCAAGCCTAAACTTCCCCACTGCCAGTTTATATCCATTCGTTCTCGTGTCCACATTAGTACTAAGCTGGAATAATTCCTCTCCCTCCCTGGTATTTATCCCTCTGATATATTTAAAGAGAGCAATCATATCCACCCCCAGCCTTCGTTTTGTCAGACTAAACAGCCCGAGTCCTCTAGTCTCCTTTCATACGACAGGTTTTCCATTCCTCTGATCATCCTAGTGGCCCTTCTCTGCACCCGTTCCAATTTGAGTTCATCTTTTTTAAACATGGGAGACCAGAACTGCACACAGTACTCCAAATGAGGTCTCACCAGCGCCTTGTACAACGGAAGCAGAACCTCCTTATCCCTACTAGATATACCGCGCCTAATGCATCCCAAGACCGCATTGGCTTTTTTCACCGCCACGTCACATTGTCTACTCATAGTCATCCTTCGGTCTACAAGAACCCCTAGGTCGTTCTCCTCTTCCGTTACTTCTAACCAATGCGTCCCCAGCTTGTAACTAAAATTGTTGTTAGTCATCCCTAAATTCATCACCTTACACTTTTCACTATTACATTTCATCCTATTTCTGATACTCCAATTCACAAGCTCATTCAAGTCTCCCTGCAGAATATCCCTATCCTCCTCCGAATTGGCAACGCCTCCCACCTTCGTATCATCCGCTAACTTTATCAGTCCACTCCTGCAATCGGTTCCGAGGTCAGTTATAAATAGATTAAATAAAATGGGTCCCAAAACCGAACCCTGAGGAACTCCACTGGTAACCTCCCTCCAACCTGACAGTTCACCCTTCAATACGACCTGCTGCATTCTTCCCATTAACCAATACCTTATCCACCTCTGGATTTTCATATCGATCCCCATCTTTTCCAGCTTAACCAATAATTCCTCATGGGGTACAGTATCAAACGCTTTACTGAAATCCAGGTATATTAGGTCCACCGCATTTCCCTTATCTAATAAGTCTGTTACTTTCTCGAAGAAGGAGATCAGATTCGTTTGGCACGATCTGCCCTTCGTAAAACCATGTTGTAAATTATCGCACTTGCCATTAACCTCAAGGTCCTCAGCTAGTTTCTCTTTCAGAATTTTCTCCAGCACCTTGCACACTACAGATGTTAAACTAACAGGCCTATAGTTACCCAGATCACTTTTTTTCCCTTTCTTAAAAATAGGAACCACATTAGCTATTCTCCAGTCTAACGGAACAACCCCCGAGTTTACAGATTCATTAAATATTATCGCTAACGGGCCTGCTATTTCTCGCGCCAATTCCTTCAATATTCTCGGATGAAGATCGTCCGGTCCTCCCGACTTAGCCCCATCAAGGCGTTCGAGCTTTGTTTCTACCTCGGTTACGGTAATCCCCCATTCTGTTTGCCCCTCTGCCACGGTGCTAGTATCCCTAATACCTTCATTGGCCTCATTAAACACCGATGCAAAATATTCGTTGAGATATTGCGCCAAGCCTAGATTATCTTTAATCTCCTCTCCGGCTATAGTCTTCAGCGGTCCTACTTCTTCCTTCTTAGATTTCTTCCTATTTATGTGGCTGTAAAACCTCTTACTATTGCTTTTAATTCCCCTCGCTAGGTCCAACTCTACATGGCTTTTGGCCTTTCTCACTCTATCTCTACATTCTCTGACTTCACTAAGGTAAGTTTCCTTACTGATCCCTCCCCTCTTCCACTCTTTGTACGCTTTCTGTTTCTTCCTAATCGCCCCTTTGAGTCGGTCGCTCATCCAGCTCGGTCTAAATCTCTTGCTTAGTAATCTTTTTCCCTTTTTCGGGATAGAGGCCTCTGAGAACTCATGCATCTTAAACTTAAAGTAATCCCAGGCTTTATCTGCCTTAAGATTCATTAATATGTTTGCCCAATCCACTTCCCTTACCATTCCCCTTAGTTTGTTAAAATTGGCCTTTTTAAAATTATAAACCCTAGTCTTTGATTTAATTCTGTTACTCCTTCTGTTTAGTTTAAAGCGAATTAGCTCATGATCGCTGGAGCCCAAGTTGTCCCCTACTACCACTTCCTCAACGAGGTCCTCACTAGTCACCAAAATCAAATCTAAAATGGCCTCCCCCCCTCGTCGGTTCGGCTACCATTTGATGAAGGAAATGATCAGCAAGCACATCTAGGAACATCTGAGCCCTATTATTGCTGCTAGCGTTTGTTCCCCAATCTATATCCGGGAAGTTAAAGTCCCCCATAATTACACAGTCCCTATTAGTATTTACTTCTCTAAACACATTAAATAGTTCTTTATCCATATCATGGGTCGATCCCGGCGGTCTATAGCACACCCCAAGCACTATCCCCGGGGAGGCTCTAGTAGTCCTTTTACCCAGCGTAAGTATCGCCCAGACGGATTCCGTGTTTTCTATTCCATCAACTATTATTTCTTTACAGCTTATCTCACTATTGACATACAATGCCACCCGCTATGATGCATGTACGCACCAGTTCTCCAAATGTCATTAGACATAAAGCTGGCTTGTCTCCATAGATGATCCTCACATCCCAAGATAATGAAATTAGAGCACTTAAATGAGACGAGCAAAGGTTAGCATGGCGACAAATCATCATACTTAGCAGTGGAGATGCATATTTGTGAAGCAAATCAGAAAACCTATGCTCTGTTATACACATTTTCTGTACCCTACCCATAAAGAAGGAAAAATGGGAAGCTAGAATCTATGGGTACGTCTACACAGCATCTGGGAGGGTGCTTCCAAGCACAGGTAGAAAGAAGCATGCTACCTCTGCTCAAGATAGCATGGTATAGTACGTGGCTGCGGCACCTGAGTACAATCCTGCCTGACCTGCCCCTATGCACTCAGGTGGCTAGCCCCCGTCACTCATACCACATAGCTATTTTTAGCGCACTAGCTCAAGCAGGGCTTGTGTGTCTGTCCTGCACCCTCCCAGCTGCTATGTAGACATACCCCATATAGGGGCAAGAAAGAGAGTCTGCATGCCTTGTTTGTTCAGTGAAGACATAACTCGGCATTTTCTGGGTTTTGTGATGGGGCATGTGCCCCACACTGGCACGTAAAGGGTTAACCTCAGCAGGGAGCAGGGGAGAGGAGTCCTTCGAGTGACCCACACCAGCGCAGCCAATCAGGGAGGAACTGCAGGGAGCAACCAATCTGGGCCCGGCAGGCTCAGATAAGAGGAGCTGCAGGGCAGGGCTGGGTTAGTTGTTGTTGGAAGCTCAAGGAGTGAGGACTGTTTCTAGCAGGGAGAGAGACCTGCAGCACCTTGGACAGAGCAACTGCTGGCGAAGACCAGGGGAGCAAGAGGGAGCTCCTGGCTGGCTGGCTGCTGGCACTGGGTAGTTGCATGCCCTGAGGCAAGGGTGAAGAAGGTGCAGGGGATGTGGGGAAGTGGCCCAGCGAGACACAGTAACATGGTGAGAAGTTAAGGAGTTGCAACACGAGGCTGCTATCCACAGGGTCCCTGGGGTGGGACCCAGAGTAATGGGCCCAGGTCCCCCCAACACTCAATACTGGGGAAATGGTGTGATTATTGGACTGAGACACTTACCCCTGTAAGGGGGAAACATGGATGGTGATGCCGGAGGGCTAAGTCACAAGGAAGATGCTGTGGTTCCTGAGACTGCCAGAGGGGTTGCAGGCAGGCAATGGGGACAGAGTGATGGTGTGCAAATCATGGGTGGGAGGGCATCAGCCTCAAGCTAATCCCCAGAGTAACCAGGAGGAGGCGCCGGACCAGTGCTAAGTGACATGTCCCGTGATTAGCTAAATTTAAAAAAGAAGCTTATTTTTATTATTATTTCTATTACAGTAGCAGCTAGAAGCCCCAGCTGAGCTCAGGGTCCCATTGGATTATTTCCCTCATTTTAGAGACTGGGACTAGAGACAAAGAACAATAAATGACTTACCCAAGGCCACACAGGAAGTCAGTGGCAGAGTCAGGAATTGCACTCAGATTTCCTGACTCCCAGTCTGGTACAATTATCACAAGACCATCCTGCCATGCAAACTACTGCCGTCTGCCTGCACACATCCCTTAACCTTAACAAAGGGTTTTTTTGTGTGTGTGAATTTGGTTAACATTTTATGTGGTGCCTGAAGTGGCATCTAATATGATTTCGACTTAAAAGGAAGAAGTTAAAAGGAAGATGCCTTGTGAACAGAAATTGTACCTTGGTGGTAAAAGCAGCCCCCAACAGGCCTGACTATTTTGTTTTCACACCTTTTGGTTGATCATTTTAAGCACTAATGGGAGGATGGCTGCAGGGGCTGCTGTTTCAGCCCCAAAGGTCCAGGGCACAGCTGGAATCCCATCACTGCCAGTTTCTCGGCCATAGTAAGAAACATCAGAATATGATCATTTTATAGTGCCCTGCAAGGGGGGCCAGTTTGGGAGAGGATCTGGGATTTCTCTCTCTTTCCATTAGGAGGAGGAAACTAAATGGAAGGCAATGAATTAATTCTGAGAGGCATCGTATGCACTGTACTGTGTCTGCAAAACCTTTCAAAGGGGCTCTGCAGTGAGGAAGGTTGAGGCCGGAGTCAGCATCGCTAGGTATTTCCATGGTTACCGGTACAGTTCAGATAAAGTAGAAATAAAGCAGTGATGGGAGACGGGGAGCTAGGAAAAGCTGCAGCCTGAGTTACCAGCTTCTGCGGGTACCAAGGAGCAGAAGATTAAAAACTCATGGGAAATTTCAGGATTGAAAGAGGCCCTGGTTTTGTCCCTAGCCGCCTACTTTAATTTCTTTTACAGGGAATTGATGCACAAACAACTTTATCTGCCCATCTCATGATGCCAGTCTATCCGCGGCCTTCTGACTTGTGTTGTCCATTTCCTTTATACTGACTGCACCCTCTAGTTTTGTATCCGCAGCAAATTTTGTTATCTTGCTGGTACTTATGTGCTCTTTCTCACAAGCTCTTGACAAAATGAAAAAAACATTCGTACCATTATTCATCCTGGTGGCACTCCGCCAGTCGCCCATCTCCATTTCACAGTGCCTCCCTGCACATCGACCTTTGGCCTTGGCTCTCTAAGCCAGTTCTCTATTCCCCCAATAGAACATCTGCAGGCCTCATAGATTCGTTGTTAGCTGAGCAGAGTATTCTTACAAGGGATCTTAAAATCTAGGTAAACTATGTCCACCCTTTGCTCCCTGTCATCTCAGTTGGTTACTTCTTTTTAAACTGCCAGATTATTCAGGCATGAGCTCCCTTTTGTGAATCCAAGCTGACCCTCGTTAACGAAATAATAACTTTCTAGATATTTCTTAAATCTATCTCTGATTTCTATTTTTTTCCTGTTTCATCTTTACTGCTGAAGTCAATACTAAAGATTTAAAACATTCAAACCCTCCCAAAAATGGTTCTCACAGGGTGGCTGATGCCACATGGAATCTTTTGAAGCTATCAGACAAATATATTTATTTTTCCCGTCCATTTCTCTCACCAATCCTTTTATTAGAGGAAGAATCAAGACAGAAGTGAGTTTGCAGTAAGATATCAAAGATTATAGTGAAATTGTTTCCTTAAATGTCAGTTCAGTTTGTACTTTCATTTACTGTGTAACCTAATGATGTTTTATTAATTGTCTTGTCATGCCTCATCCTGAGAGCTCTAGCTTGTTCCTATTCTCTATCAAATTTATAAAAAAAATATCTTTTAAAAGCAGGAATCATTTGGTTAAATCAGATTTCACATGGCATACAATTAAAAACTAATTCTTGAGCTGACATGACCTTAAATGCAAAATATACACATTATCAGTTCTGCTCCATCCCCGGATTCATGACAACATATAGACAACATATAGTCCAGGGGTCAGCAACCTTTCAGAAGTGGTGTGCCGAGTCTTCATTTATTCACTCTGATTTAAGGTTTCGCGTGCCAGTAACACATTTTAACGTTTTTAGAAAGTCTCTTTCTATAAGTCTATAATATATAACTAAACTATTGTTGTATATAAAGTAAACAAGGTTTTTAAAATGTTTAAGAAGCTTCATTTAAAATTAAATTAAAATGCAGAGCCCCCCGACCGGTGGCCAGGACTCAGGCAGAGTGAGTGCCACTGAAAATCAGCTCGCGTGCCGCCTTTGGCACGTTGCCATAGGTTGCCTACCCTAGATATAGTCCATCCCTATTCAGACCAGCACGTAAGCACATGCTTGACTACAAGCATGTACTTAAGTTCCATTTACTTAATGGACATTACAGGACTTAGCACGTGTTGAAGGGCAGGACGCTTTCCTGAGTTGGAAATCATATTGCAAGCTTGTCATGGCATTTGATCTTGCACTGCATTATGCCAATAAACCAGTTTACGCTGGCAACCTCTGCTCAGCAGCTGACAATTTGGGATACAAAGTTCTCCACCTTTAAAATTATGCCTTCTTAAGACACAGTATCTACCCTGGGTAGTTAAGTATTTTCTTCCATATTCACCCGCTCACTCAAGAGATTAAAAACAAGTGGTCGTTCAGATGACTTGTGACTTACTTGACAGTGAGACCAAGTAAACTAGCAAAAGAAATTGAAATAACATGTAGTAACATCTACTTGAATTAGTTTGAACAATTTCTCACTTAGCAAACTTTTATGTAACATAGGCAGTCAAGTAGAAATATATGCAAGAATTATCAGTAACTGGGCCGTGTAAGAAGGGAAGCCTGCAGTTTAGCAACTCTGAAATAAAAAAGCATCACAACTATTTAGTGGGGAAACTGCAGCAAAGAAAGGAGAAGTAACCAGGCAAAAGTCACACACCACGTCAGAGCTATAGATATGAACAGAACCCGGGCCCCGACTCAATAAGAAAGAGAAGCACATTTCTAACTTTAAGAACCTGAATAGTCCCATCAGCTTCAATAGGTCTGCTCAGGTCCTTAATGCCATGTAGATGCTCAGGTATTTTGCTGAATTGGGGTCCTCGTCTCCTGACTTAATACAGTGCCCTATTTGATGGACCAAGCTGCCTGCTTCTCTTTCTCCATGGGTCTCGATCCTCCCTTTAAAAAATGAGCATGCCAGCAATGTCAGTACTCAACTAAGTGTAAAGGAAAATCATAATGTTTCCTTCTTCTACTTTAACTGGTTCATTTTAGGACGCCCGGGCTCCAGAACCATTTGCTAATATCAATTTCCATTCACAGTCCAGGGCTCTGACTGACTCTCCCACCCACCTGCCCCGCCCAATAAAGGAAGAGGTACCTGAAAATCTCTGGAATGTCAGCAGGCACAGATTTGTCTACTGAGAACTCTACAAGTAAACAACAAACAAGGAGAATGGAGGCCCTCCATCCCCTGAACAGGATGACTGCTGCTGAGGACACTGTGTCTATGATGGCTTTGCTGGCAATAGTTGCTGCAGTTATGGACATCATGGCCACAATAACCACAACACAACTAAATCTTACCTCAATGAACTCCTTTCCATAAGCGTTGGCAGGACAGGTGAATGAAGCAGAAAGGAGAGTATCAGCAGGTTCAGAGAAGCCTCACAGATTTAGCTTCTCTTAAATCTAAAGTGGCAGGGGGAAGGTCTCACCATAATAATGTGAGAATTATAGGAGTACCTGAAAGAGCAGAGGAAGGGAAGCCAGCCCCTAGAACCACAAGCTCCTTTCAGAAATGCTCGGCCAGTTAGAGAACACACAGGTCCTTGGTTTCTAAGCCAGCCTCAAATACCAAACCTGATTGTCAAATGTATCAGATTTACAGTAAAAGAAAAAATAGTGCAGCTAGCTCACCGGGGTGGGGGGGGGTGGTAGGGGAGGGAGATTTTGCAAAAAAAAAAATGTGGTTGAACAGAGATCTGGCCTTTAGAAAAGCAAGGGAACTTGCCAAGCAGAGAGGATTCTGCTCAGTTTCACATCAGAGTTTGGTGAGATCCCAAAGCCACAAGAAGCAGAATTCAGAGTAGCAGCCGTGTTAGTCTGTATCCGCAAGAAGAGGAGTCCTTGTGGCACCTTAGAGACGAACACATTTATTTGAGCACTAAAACCCACTTCATCGGATGCATGCAGTGGAAAATACAGTAGGAAGATATATATATATATATATATAATATATAAAAGCAGAATGTTTTTTAGGTAGCGTTCAGTGAACTGAGCACCTGTTGTGTTTTACACCAAGTTTACTTCCCAGGTGTTATGTCTGCCTTACGTGCACTGAACTTACCCAATTACTGTGACTAACCTACTTACTTGGTTTATCGCTTCTATTCTAAGCTTATACTTTAACTTTTGGGACATATATATCAGATCTCATCAAATGGTTGAATGTGAAGTGCCCCAGCAAGGGAATTAAGGGAACACCTCATCCCAAATTGATCTCACGGAAGTGCACTGACTGTGGAAAGGATTTATTTAAATATTGAGTGCCTTTGATCCTGTATTTGTGCTGGGGAATTAATGAAACATTGGACAATACCCCTAACTGGATGGATGAACATGAACCATTTGTTTGTGACCTCCGGAGCGATCGATCCAGCCGGGATCAATTTATCGCGTCTAGTGAAGACACGATAAATCGACCGCCAAATGCTTTCCTGTCGACTCTGGTACTCCACCGGATTGAGGGGCACAGGTGGAGTCGATGGGGAAGCATCAGCAGTCGACTTACCATGGTGTCTTCACTGCGGTAAGTAGATCCAAGTACGTTGACTTCAGCTACGTTATTCATGTAGCTGAAGTTGCGTAACTTAGATAGATTCCCCCTCCCCCATGTAGACCAGGACTATATGAAGCCTGTGTGTTAGCCTGGCACCGATACACACCAAAGAGAGATCACCTGGGGCAATACAGCTCCCTGTGGCTTGGTAGAAATTTGAAGGTTCCAATACCACTTTTAAAAATCGGTGCCAGTGGGAAACCCTATTGTGCCACCACGTCTTACTGCTAGGGGGCTCAAAGCTCAGGAGCTAGACCTCCCCTGTGCTGGAAGTGTGAGAGGAGGCTCTCCTCCCTGCAAGCTATCATGGAAAGCTGCACAGGAGCTGAACAATATAGTTATACCCCCATGGATCAATGGAGTAGGGGAGAAGACAAATGCAGGTTATGGCGATAAATGGACAGTGATTTCTACATTCCCCTATACCTCCAACTTCCTCTCTTGCCCTGCCCCGATAGCCCCTTTCCCCCATGTCTCCTGCCTTCCTCACCCACCCTGCCCTCCCTACTTCCCCAGACTTTCCCCTTGTTGCCCCAGCCCCATTCAACTTCCCCCACCCTAAGACATTCTATAAGCTCAAACCCAGAGCTCATGAACACCAAGTATGAAGTGAATGCAAAAGAGTCACTTGTTCAACTGCATTGTTTGTTGTGTTCTTTGGTGCAGTCATTTGCAATTTGTGGGAGCAATTAGATTTCTCTGTTATTACCAATATGTTTGTTTAATATGGGCAAGGAAAACAATGTTTGGTTGTAAACAAGAAGCAGGAGGGGACATGTGGCTCTGGGAAGGTAATCCTCACAATACACAATGGCCCTCTCAGTGTGCTGAGATGTATTACCAATACTCTGATGTTGAGTTAGGCAAACTAAAAAGATTACAAGTTAGGAGACAATACACAGGCATATCTTTGACATATCAGGTTAAAAAATGTGAGGTTTGTGGAGTGTGGGCTCCCTCTCTCCTTTCAATGGAGTTACTACTTTGTGGTATGGGAAAAATAGGATGCCCGTTAAAATAAATAATTAATAATTAAAATAATGGATAGTGGTG
>NC_088801.1:79315446-79376888 GCF_011386835.1 Chrysemys picta bellii | reverse complement strand
TCAAAGAGCCGATAGTTCCAAATGCTGTAAAATCCCGCTGCAGACTCAGATACTTTAAATATTGTGGTGTCGGGTTAGGGCTGAGTTAGAGTGAGTGGTGCTGTGACGTTGCACTCGATATGATTTTATGAAAATATGCTAATGAGTGTGAATATAATGTAACTGGAATATGCTTCATGCAAAAGGTCTCTTGTAAGGTATCATTACAAAGCTTATAATCTACTGAGTGTGATCATCTGATTTGTATAAATGTACCACTCTTGTATCTGAAACTAGAAATATGAAATATAACTCTGAGGGCCTATTGTAATTATGCAAAGTGTGGGCCGTTAATGGTGGTTTGGAATCTTGATGGCTCCCATCAACCAGGACAATTGTCTGCAGATGGCTGTGTTTTACCTGTAAGTCTTCCTGTGTATGTGTGTGCTGGCAAGTGGGCAATGAAGTCTTGCAGTGATATGTGATCATGTCACCTGAACTGGAATCCATCTTTAACCTGGTGCTTTTCCATTTAGAAGGAGGGGGTGGGAACCCAGAGAGGGACAAAGGATTCCCGCCTTGTGCAAAAGATATATAAGGGAGTGGAACAGAACAAAGGGGGCTGCAGTCATGAGAAATCCCCTAGCTACCACCTGAGCTGGAACAAGGACTGTACCGGGGAAAAGACTGGGCCCTGACTAGAAGGAGGCTAGTCTGTCAAAGAAGCTGATTAGAACATCTCTGAGGCTAAGATTTACCTGCATGTAGTTCCCTACTGTATTAGGCGTAGACTTGCGTGTTCTATTTTATTTTGCTTGGTAATTTATTTTGTTCTGTCTGTTACTACTTGGAACCACTTAAATTCTACTTTCTGTATTTAATAAAATCACTTTTTACTTATTAATTAACCCAGAGTATGTATTAATACCGGGGGGGAGGGGGGCAAACAGCTGTGCATATCTCTGTCAGTGTTATAGAGGGTGAACAATTTATGAGTTTACCCTGTATAAACGGATTTATTTGGGGTTTGGACCCCATTGGGAGCTGGGCATCTGAGTGCTGGAGACAGGAACACTTCTTAAGCTGTTTTCAGTTAAGCCTGCAGCTTGTGGGGCACGTGGTTCAGACATGTACCTGGGTTTGCAGCAGGCAAGCGTCTGGCTCAAACAAGACAGGGTACTGGAGTCCCAAGCTGGCAGGGAAAATGGGTTCAGAGGTAGTCTCGGCACATCAGGTGGCAATCTCAAGGAGGTTTCTGTGACCCAACCCATCACAGGTGCAAGTTGGAGTCATTTGGTCAAGGGGTTCCTCTGATATAGCTGATCCAACCCCAAAATAAAGAGTTAATGTTAACAAAGTGCTGTCAAATCCATGTCCATATGAGGCTCCAAAAACCTGCAGAAGGTCAATAATCGTGTCTTACCTGTTCTCTTCTCTCCATCTCACCCCATTTCACTTTCCCACCTTCTCTGTGAAACCCTCCTGCCCCCCTCCCCCCCCCCGCCCCGTCCTCCTGTTCTCACTTTATTCTGGGCATGTGAAGAGCTGATTCAGGCAGCAAGGGGACCGCCCATCAACAAGACACAGAAGACAGCCATGGCCTCAGCCGCGCCCATAGGGAAAGCATTAGAAGAAGCCACATGTTCCATCTGCCTGGAGTATCTGACGGAGCCAGTGACCATAGACTGTGGGCACAACTTCTGCCGAGCCTGCATCACCCGGTACAGTGAGTGAAGGAGGCCTCAATCAGGCACAAAGTTCCCCTGTCCCGACTGCCGAGCGCTGTTCCAGAAAGGGAATTTCAGGCCCAACAGGCAGCTGGCCAATATCATAGAGAGCATCAAACCACTGAGGTTACAGCCTGGGCAAGCGCAGAATGAGAATCTGTGTGAGACACACAAGGAAAAACTCCAACTCTTCTGTAAGGAGGACGGAAAAGCCACCTGTGTGGTCCCCAGAGAGGAAGTTGCCCAGGGTTACAAGGTAGGAATCACTGCTGCTCTTGGTGAAGGAACCGTTTAAGCGCCCCGTTGTGTTTCTCCAGAGCCGGCTGCTGGGGGTGAGTGGGAACTCACACGACTGAAAGGAGGTGGATCCAGGTGCTGCCAGGCTGGGCAGTGAAGGGTCCATCTGGGTCCATCTGTCTGCCAGGCAGGGCTTCCAATGCGAGGTGACTACGGCCACCTTATGGTATCTGAATGGAGGAAACCAGGACCTGTGCTCTTCCCTCTTCAGTGTGTGGGTGAGGCTGAGGGGTTGGCTCAGACTGCGGGTTTGGGGCTTGCTTGCAACTTTGCAACATCGGGAAGGAAAGGCCTTGGATTCTCCATTTTGCAGGCATCTCCCGTGGAGACCCGGGTATATCCCATTGGGACGTTACCCAGCATGGGTGTGTTTGTGTTGTGGGGCTCTGCGAGGGAGGGTTGTTTGAAGAGGGGCCCAAAGGGGAGGGGAAGTGCAGTGTTTAAGAGCAGGCGAGGGAGGTATGTCCAGCGTGGGACATTGGGAGCTGGCCTGAGATGAATGACATCCCCCAAACAAATGACACCTGAGAGATGAGGAAATGGGGAAAGGGGAATAAAGATGGGGCTGGATCCCGGGCCCCAGGGTCTGTGCTTGGTGTCGCACCATAGAGACATAGACCTGCACCCGCGAGGATTCCCTTGCCCTGGTGAGCGCTAGGGGCTGCCTCCTGAGCCTTCAGCTGAACTCCTGCGTTCCAGAGGGCTCGGAGAGCAGCAGCCGAGTGGGGAAGAGACTCCCCCGGGACCAGCGTCTCAGCCAGACGATGTCCCAGGCCCTGCAGCGCTGACCCTGCTGTCTCTGCCCAGGGCATTCTCCTGGCTTTGTTACCGAAATGTGCATTGCACACAGGGCAGGACTGAGGCCACCCAAGGCCCAGGCTCCACACGGTGTCATGGGGTCCCGCTGTGACCCTGCCCCACTGACAGTGGCTGTGAAAGGGGCAGGGCCGGCTCTGGCTTTTTTGCCGCCCCAGGCAAAAAAGCCTCCCCACCGCCCCGCGCGGGAGGGGAGGGTGCTGAGCCTGGCCGCGGGCCGCTCTCCCCAACCGGCCGGAGAGCTGGGGGAGGGCGGCGAGCCCGCTGCGGCTCCGCTCTCCCCGGCAGCCAGGGCGCCGCGGGGAGGGCGGCGAGCCCAGTCACGGCCCCGCTCTCCCCAGCGGCCAGAGCGCTGGGGGAGGGCGGCGAGCCCACTGCAGCTCCGCTCTCCACGGCGGCCGGAGCCAGAGCGCCGCGCCGCGCCGCCCCCCTCCAGGTGCCGCCCCAAGCACAAGCTTGGTGGCCTGGTGCCTGGAGCCGGCCCTGGAAAGGGGCCATGCACCCAAGGGCTGTCTGCTGCAGGTGGGGCCTGCAAACTTCTTTGACCAGGCAGGGGGTGTGGCTGGGGGCTCCCTCCCTTTGGGGACACTGGGAGCAGGAGCAGGGGGGTCCCCTCTCCCTAAGAAAGAGAGAGAGAGACAGGGAATCCCCCGTCCCTGCAGTACCGTCTCTCTTTTGGTGGGGGGAAGAGCTCTCCCCATCCTGCCACACACAGACTCCTCTGCGAGGGTACGGTTGTCAGGTTAATACCCCCAGAAACACATGGCGTCACCTCTCCTGGTGATTGGCTCAGGCTCTCTGCAGACTCAGGGAGGCGTCACTGTGTCTGTCACATTCGGGGCATGTTTAATTTGCAACACGGAGGGTTTGAAACATGCATTTTTAATGGATGCCAAGAGCCTGAGGTAATCACATGACTCCAGTAGCTGGGGTCTAGACATGGTCCTATAGGGCCTCTGCTTCCACCGACCCTGCCCCCTGCAGTCCCCGCCAATCAGCCAGGCAGACTAATGGCTGTTATCACACACGATGCCCCTGCAGGTGAAACTCCAGGAAGCCCTGGGCCCTCTGAGCCAGGAGCTGGAGGAGGCCCTGGTGCTGGTGTCTGAAGAGGAAAAGAAAATCAGGGAGTGGCAGGTGGGTGTCTGGCTTCATTCTTCCCGGAGCCCGTCCCCCTGCAGCGTTCCTGGGGATGTGGGGCAGTAAAGCTGCAGGCTGAGGTTATAACCTGCTCTGGCCGTTTGCCCTGGGATGGTGCCATAGTTCCTGGAGCAGGAATCGTCTCTGGTGGGGATCCCAGTGCAGCAGCCCTGTGGGGAGGGGCAGTTCCTGGCCCAGGGGCAGTGACACAGACTTACCCCAGGGCTCCCCATACACCCAACCCCCACTCACTGCACAGCCACTGCCACTGCCACTGCACCCCGACCTCTGCACCCAGCCCCCCGTACTGCACATGCCCCATCCAGAGACAGTTCACGCTGCACCCCCCAACTCATCCTGCACCCACCCACCCACTGGCCTGTACACACAGACCCACTCGCTCCTCATGCAGCCAGAGCAGCCAATTCAGGGTGTGTGGGGGGCTCAGACCCTTCTGAAGAGTGGGCAGGAGACACCCCACATTCGAGGGGAAATCCCCTCTGATTGGCTGCCTTTCCCTTGCCTGATAGTGAAGGGCAGCCAATCAGAACGATGATGTATGTTGATGGACAGCCCAGTCCCTCAGCTTGTGTAGCAAGGAGAGCTCCTGCCCCTATTCCCTCATCTCTCCCTATGCCAACCCCCACCCACGTACCACTGCCCCCGTGCCGCCCTTTATCCCGCGCCCACGTACCACTGCCCCCTGTGCTTCCCTTTATCCCGCGCCCACATACCACTGCCCCCGTGCCATGCTTTATCCCGCGCCCACGTACCACTGCCCCCGTGCCGCGCTTTATCCCGCGCCCAGGTACCACTGTTCCCCGTGCCGACCTTTATCCCGCGCCCACGTACCACTGCCCCTGTGCCGCGCTTTATCCCGCGCCCAGGTACCAGTGCCCCCCGTGCCGCCCTTTATCCCACGCCCACGTACCACTGCCCCCGTGCCGCGCTTTATCCCGTGCCCACGTACCACTGCCCCCGTGCCACGCTTTATCCCACGCCCACGTACCGCTGCCCCCGTGCCACGCTTTATCCCGCGCCCACGTACCACTGCCCCCGTGCCGCGCTTTATCCTGCGCCCAGGTACCGCTGCCCCCGTGCCGCGCTTTATCCCGCGCCCATGTACCACTGACTCTGACCCCATCCCACTCCCCATGGTTGATCCTGTCCTCCTCCAAGCTTCCCCCACCGAGTTCCTGGTCCCAGCTCTCCCTTCTTACCACAGGGGTCTTCTCGGGACCCTCTGATTTTAGGGAGAGACCAGATGCTCCCACTCCAGCTTCACTGTTCAAGGGGTCACCAAGGGCGGCCACTGCCTGCCCCCAATCCATCAAGAGCACCAGGCTCTACAGGAGGGGGACACAGCCCTCTCACCCTGCTCCTCAGACTCCCCCCCACAGATCAGGGAGGGGCTGGGGGTGGAGATACAGGAGCAGTGACTGAGAGTGGGACCCAGTTACTTTTTCTCAGAAGGGCATTTTGCATTTCCCTTACGGTGACCCATTACTCTAAAGCCTCCTATGGGTACGTGCTCCTCGCAGCCCACGACTAGCAGCTCTGCTCCCTAACCCCGAGGCAGAGTCAGCTCAGTGTCTGCCCAGCTCTGGCTCCTGCGGTTTGTTCCCGCTCCATTGTTTACTAAAGGGCAAAGTGGAGAATCGGAGACAGTCAATCACACGTGAATTTAAGAAACTGCACCAGGTTCTGAGTGAGGAAGAGCAGCTGCTCCTGTGGAGACTGGCGGCGGAGGAGAGGGAGACACTGCAGAGACTACAGGACAATATAACAAAGCTCTCAGAGCAGAGCACCACTCTGATCAATCTCATCACAGAGCTACAGGAGAAGTGTCAGCAACCGGCCGCTGAGCTGCTGCAGGTGAGACTGTTAACAACCTCCCCATCATCCATCCTGCAGCACCAAACCCTCCAGTCAGTGACCAGATCCCAGGAATTGTGACCAATCCTATTTCCAGGGCCTGCTCTGACAGTTTCCTGACATGAACAGAAGCCCAGGCGTGACATCCTGTCACAGCGACACGCACAGTCTGTGTTAGAGGGAAATGCAGACATAGCAGGGGCTTTGCCTGTCGAACGGGTGGGGCAGAAGGAGCAAGGGGTTGATGTGGTCCCTGCTGCGACAGCTGGAACCTGACCCAATGCTGCCGATGAGCAGAGATTCTCAGCTATGTGGGGACAAGGGGGCGTCCAGAGGGGAGAAACACAAGACAAAGTGGACTCTTAAATTCATGACATGAAAGGGCCAAGACTCTCATCACCGGCCATTGGTGCTGGGGGCCTCCATCTCTGGGTGCCAGTCTGGGATCCCTTGGCCTGATAGTGGGAAGTGCTGAGCAGTGGGAGCTGCAGCTGCTCCAGGTGAGGATCCGGGCACTGTCGCCTTAGATCTGCAGCAGGAACCTGCACAGGTGTGAGGCTGGGGACAGTTGGGTGGCAGCTCTGCAGGGAAGGGGAGGGACAGACAGAGGGGCGTTAGGGATGCTGCTGCTTTCCTTGTCCCAACAAGGCTCCCTGTTCAGTGTTCGCAGAACATCACATCCCCCCCAGTCTGTGCCATGGTCACATGACACTCAGCTCCTCTGAGAGTCAGAACCAGGGCGACGGGCACCTGAAATCGGTGCTCACTGCCCAGTGTCCTGCACAGAAGTGGCTGCCCTGACGTGCTAAATGTGGTGGATTCAATGTGGTAGAGAATGGAAAGTCACTCGGTGGTTTTGCATGTAGTGTTAACCCAGCTCCCTGTCTCTCTGTCTCCTTTCAGGATGTGAAAAGCACATTGATCAGGTCTGTTCCCATTTCCTTTTCTCCTTCTGTTCCCATGAGTGATGTGGGTACAGAGCAGATGAGTGATGAGGGGACGTTTTCTTCACAGGAGTGAGCATGTGAAACTCCAGCCACCAGAAGCCGTTTCTCCTGCCCTGAAGAACGGGTATAAAATCTGCCTTGACATGAGGGAAATGCTGAAGAGATTCACCCGTGAGTGAGCGCGCCTGGGCTGGGTTTCCTCTACATGTGGGTGGGGAGGTGAATCGTCAGGTGTTGTGCATGGGGACAAGTGATGAGGGCCACATTGTGACCGGCAGGCTGGTGTGGCAGCAAACCCAAGACCTGGCCTCCCTAAACTAGGAGAAATCCCCTTGCTGGGGATGTTGACAGTCATTCACTGCAAGTCACTGGGGTCTGGGCTCCATTTCTTAGAGAGGGTTGAAGTAGAGCCGAGCAAAATGTTTTTGGCAAATAGTTAATTGGCCAGAAAATTATATTTTGGGTTGACTGAAACGATTTGTGAATTCATGCTTGATGAGTCGCGGCAGACATTATCCATAGGCTAGCTGAAGCGTCCCCAGGTGAGGACAAGCCATTTCCATGGCCTCCTGTTTTCGCTGCTGGACCATTGGCACTGTCTGGCTTCCTCGTTGTTGTACCTGAAAGGCTAGTTGTGGGTGTTACCCAGAGCAAGCACATTTGAAATACAGATACATAGTCAATATTCCTAACTTTAGATACAAAAATGTTACATGCACACAAATAGGTTCATCATATTCAGCAAATCATAACTTTTCCATAGACACCTCACGTGGCACATTTTGTACAAGATGTAGCTTAAAGTGTGAACTGGGACTGGCCCCCGGTGCAGCTTCTCCCAGATGGAGGAGGCAGTAAGTGGGGTAAATTCCCCTCCCCTCCTCACTGCCCCGGCCTCATTAGAAACAGCCCCTGTTCCCCCAATACCCGGTTACACTTCCCAGCACCGTGCTCTGCCCTGCCCAGTCATCCTGCCCATGCCCTGGGGAGAGGCCGGGTTGGGCAAGGGAAGGGCCTGGCTGTGGGGTTTGCCTGGGTGGCAGGCGATGCCCATGGGGCCGGCCGGGAGAGTCCCAGCTGCGCCCCTGGGGCAGGACAGCCCACCCATTGTGTGTGGGGATGGCACCGACCTGCTTTTAGTAACAAACCAACCGTGCATGGCCCCAAAGCAACAGAGATTCCCTGGGGCCTGGCCCTTCCATCACTTCCGTCTGCACCCTAGGCACCCACCTCTCTCCTCATTCCCTCTACCCATCCCCTTCCCCCTGCCCCCTCCAATACCAGCCAGTCCCTTCCCCCTACACTGTGGCACTCTTACGCTCCCCCTTCCCTACTCCCTTTGACACTCCCAACATCTGCTTCTTCCCCATTGGTTCCAGGGCCACCCCTCATCCTCCAATGCCTCATCCTCCAATGCCTGCCCCTCCCCACACCCTTGGTTACCCCAAGCCTGATCCTCCTCTTCTCTTTGCTTTCCCAGCCTGGTATCTGCCCTCTGGAGCCTGCCCCTCCTCCACCCCCACTGATATCTCCCCCTTGTCCTGCCCCTCCCCTCTAACCACACACACACACACACACACACACACACACACACACTATTCTCCTCAAGTTCTTTCCTGTGGGTGGACAAGGCCCTAATGCCCCTTTAAGGCAACAACATCCCGACACAGCGATTAATGGGGCACAGGTTAATTTCCCTTAAATCCCAGTGACCAGCCCCTGCCCTCAGCACTGACTCTGTGACTTTCTCCCCAATGGATGTGACTCTGGATCCAGACACGGCTCATCCCAACCTTGTTCTGTCTCAGGATAGGAAACGTGTGAGACACAAAACCAAACGACAAAATCTGCCCAATAATCCTGAGAGATTTGATCCCTGTGTCTTTGTCCTGGGCGCTGAGGGATTCACGGGCGGGAGGCATTACTGGGAGGTGGAGGTGGGAGACAAGACTAGATGGAAACTGGGGGTTTGTAAGGAGTCTGTGAGCAGGAAGAGTCCAGATCACCTGTCGCCTAAAAATGGATACTGGACTGTGTGTCTGAGGGATGGGGAATATGAGGCCCTCACCTTCCCTGTAACCACCTTCCCCGTGGGCATCAGGCCCAGCCAGATGGGGGTTTTCCTGGACTATGGGGCGGGCGAGGTCTCATTTTACAATGTGACTGACAGGTCCCATCTCTTCACTTTCACTGACACCTTCTCCGGGACAGTCCGCCCTTTCTTCAGTCCCTATGCCAATGCTGGGGGTAAAAACGCAGCTCCCCTGAGAATCTGCCCAGTCCCAGCTCAGGCTGGAGGGGATCTTTGTCCCTGAAGGTGACACCTAAGCTGGCCACTCACACATTGCCGGAAGACCAGACGTCCCGACCCTTCTGGAACAGCGTGACCCTGCCCCCGCGGGTGTGATGGTGGAAAGGACGTCACCTTCCCCCACTTCCCACCCCCACCCCTCTGATGGGGGGGGAGAGGAGATAGGGGTGCAGGTGCGAGGGGGCAGGGTGCAGGCTGCTGAGCTGTGTAGGGTCCAGGGCAGGAAGGAGTTTGTAGAAGCAGGAAGGGAAGAACCCAGATCATAAGAGGAAGACTTGGGGGGAGGCCTAGCATTGGGCTAAAAGGTACTGGGGGTCGCAGAGGGCAGCCCAGAGGTAGGCTGGAGCTCCCCAGCTCCTCTGCCTTTCCCCAGCCCTGCGCCACTCAGGTACCCTGTCTCTAGCTTCCTGCAGCCAGGCCCTTCTCTCTCTGAATGCAGAGAGAAACCATTTCCTTACTCCTGGCTCAAGCCTTTATACAGGCCAGCTGGGGCCTGATTGGGGCGTGGCCCAGCTGCAGCTGCTTCCCCCAGTCAGCCCAGGTCTTTCCTTCCACAGCCCCAGCCCTCTGCAGGGCTGGCTTTAACCCTTCCCAGGCAGGAGCGGGTGACCACTCCGCTATACTGCCCCACCACAGTTTGCTTCCCCCCTTTACCTATCCTCTTGCCCGGGGGTTGCAGACTGTGATGGACGGGAATCATTCACTCCTGTCAAAATTTCTACCCATAAGTCTACCCATGTAACATCTCCATTTTAAATACTGAGAGACAGACAAAAAGAGATTTTTCTGATTTAGAAAATGCTACAATTGTAACAAGGTGTGAATACAAGAATATTTTAATTTACATTTCAACAATATTTCAGAAACATACTCTTAGAAATGGAATTAACATGTATTGTTTGAATGTTCATTGACATGTACATTCAAATTTAACTTCTCTAAATATCTTATTTTTGTTGTTGTTTTAACTGTTATTTCAAGAAATCCCAAATATTTATCGTTACAAAATAATTATAAAACTGTTAGACCAGTTTATTCAATTCTATGTACAGCACAATGTTCACGGGTTATAAACATCAAAACTACACACACATTCAGGTCTTTCAGGACTTGCACTGCACCTTTCAAAAGTAATAAATGGAAAATTGATGCCACGGAACTAACGATGCAAAATATTATTTCAATTCACTCCCACAAGAGTATAAAATAATATTCCTTGAACTTCTGCTAGACTTCATGTGATTTTTAACTCTCTAGCTACATACAATACTCCCGAGGGAATTCTGCACCCCGGCACATGCACAGAATTCTTGTCAGATGCAGATTTCTTTTCCTGCAGAAAAACATTCTGCCGAAGAAAGAACAGGAGTACTTGTGGCACCTTAGAGACTAACAAATGTATTAGGTGCCACAAGTACTCCTGTTCTTTTTGCGGATACAGACTAACACGGCTGCTACTCTGAATTCTGCCGAAGAAGTGCTGCAGTTCTTCCTTTCGCCCACCAGAGGCCGAGGTGGCACCAACCCAGCCGGCTGCTTTCACCACCGCAGCCTCTGGTAGAGCCTGGTTAGGCGGCAGGGGGGCCACACAGGGCTGCTGAGGGGCCACAGACTGCGGTTCGAAAGGGCTAGTTGCAGGGACAGACTGGGGCGTGGGCTCGGAGCTAGTAGGATGACAGCGTTAAGCTAGGGTCTGAGTGGGTGGGGGCTCCACATGGGGATGGGGGGTAGGGTGAGTGAAGAGACACATGGGGATGGGGAGCAGGGTGCAGGGATGGGGCAGATGTGCCTGACTGAATGGGAGAGGCTCAGGGTCAGCCAGGGTCTGCATGGGGGAGGTTCCCCATCTCCCGAACAATCCCTCTCCCCCAAGAGAAACTGTTCCATGCATCTCCCACCCACACTCAACAACCCTCCAGATTCACTCCCAGGCTTCTTCCCTCTCCCTCAGCTCGTCCGTTACCCCGACTCCCCCAAGCCTTTGTATGGCTTCTCAGGGGTGCACAAAATACGTTTCTGTACTTTAGTTTAAATGAATTAGCACTCAAAGCTCTGTACTAATATGCCGAGTAAATAATCTATTAGTCCATAAAAAATTGCTGAATCTTTTTATTTGTATTGTTACAGACATACTTGTTGACAGGTATTTTGAAATAAATTACCAAATAATTGAAACCAGCATGATTATATTATGTTATTTTGACAAATAAAATATGCAGAATTTTACAGAATTTTAAAATATTGTGTGCAGAATTTTTAATCTTTTGGTGCAGTATTTCCCCAGTAACACGCTGGTCATTAATATAATTCTGTCATGTATGTACAGGTGCTGTATGACAAATTATAAATGTGTGCTGAAATATGAAGATAAAATATGTTTGGCAGGCATTGTCTAAGCCCCACCCGACCTAGCCAAAGGAACGTAGTACATTGTTCTACCCGTCTGAAGGAGCGTGGGCGATCGCCTGACTGTCTCCCCCTGCCTGAGGGGAGCGCCGGCAATCCCCTGACTGTCCCTCTGTTCCTGAGGGGAGCGCGGGTGATCCCACAACTATCTGCCCCTGCCTGGTGTGTTGCCGCTTTTGCCATCAAAGGGCTTTGCCGAATACTCTGGCAGAGAGCATTCGGCCTGGGAAACGTCAAAGAGCCTCCCTACACTGTGAGTAATGCCTATTGCTGCCGCAGAGAGGTTAGATCCTGGGCAAATCGGCGCCTTCATCACCTCACTGCACTCAAGCAGCTTCAGGCCTGCAACATCTCATCCCCGTACAGGGTTCCCCCCACCTTACGGAGCCCAATAGTGTGGAATAAACTGGACTCGTGAATCCAGGACAATCCACCCTAGGGGTTGTGTTACTTGCGAGCTGTACGGTGTTACTGATGTATCCACTCCAAGTCCCTCTTTCCCTTCCCTTTATAGGTTTCCTGTTTATTTCCCCTTGTAAATAAAGTGTACATTGATTGTTGGTTCATCCATTACGGAGGGGGCAGAAGAGCGTATGTGTGAGGCATCAGGCTAGTCCTAGGGGTAAGGACCAGGTCAGCTATCATTGGGGGGTAGGGTACATTCCTGACTCCCTTAAACAGTCGGGTGGGGGCACCACCAGTTAGAAGCTGAGACCCCAGGTGGTTGAAGCTCACTGTGGCTGAAGCAGAGGGGTATCAGGTGAGGGCGCCTGTTGATGATTAGCTGCCCTTGGGGATACAGTGACCCATAAAACCCCCTGACATCCCTTGAAGCAGTTTGTCAGTTGTCTGGTGGCTCACTATGTTCTGTGGTTTAGATTTACAGGGATGGGTAAACTTTTCGGCCTGAGGGCCACATCTCGGTATGGAAATTTACAGAGGGCCATAAATGCTCACGAAATAGGGGTTGGGGTGCGGGAGGGGATGAGGGCTTCGGCTGGGGGTGCAGGCTCTGTGGTGGGGCCGGCAATGAGGAGTTGAAGATGCAGGAGGGGGCTCTGGACTGGGACAGGGGATTGAGGTGCAGTGGGAGGGGGAGGGCTCCAGCTGGGAGTGCGGGCTCTGGGGTGGGGCTGAGGGGTTTGAGGTGCAGGCATAGGCACCGACTTCCCCTCTTTTCCCTGGGTGCTCGACCGCCCCCCCACCCCTGGCCCCACCTCCACTCCATCCCTTCCATAAGGCCCCGCCCCCATTCCAACTCCTTCCCCAAAGTCTCTGCCCCAACTCCGCTCCCTCCCTGCCCCTATTGCAACTCCTTCCCCAAATCCCCACCCCGGCCCTGCCTCTTCTCTGCCTCCTCCCCTGAGTGCGCCACGTTCCCGCTCCTCCCCCTACCCTTCCGGAGCTTGCTAATGCTGCCAAACAGCTGTTTGGCGGCAGCCACGTGGGAAACGGCTGGGAGGTAGGCGGAGGAGCGGGGACGTGGCACGCTCAGGGGAGGGGGAGGAGATGGGGCAGGGGGTGAGGGGAGCTTAGCTGCTGGTGGGTGCAGAGCACCCACAAATTTTTCCCCGTGGATGCTCCAGCACCATAGCACCCATGGAGTCGGCGCCTATGGGTGCAGGAGGGGGCTCCGGGTTGGGATCGAAGGGTTTGGAGGGTGGGAGGAGGATCAGGGCTGTGGCAGAAGGTTGGGGTGCAGGAGGGGTGAGGGCTCCAGCTTCGGGTGTGGGTTCTGGGGTCAGGCTGGGGATGAGAATTTTGGGGTGCAGCAGGGTGCTCTGGGCTGGGATCAAAGGGTTTGGAGGGTGGGAGGGGGATCAGGCCTGGGGTGGGGGGGGCTGGGGTGCCGGGGAGGTTCAGGGGGGCAGGCTCCAGGCAGCACTTACCTCAAGCAGCTCCCAGAAACAGCAGCATGTCCCCCCTCCGACTCTCACGCGGAGGTGGGGCCACATGGCTCTGCGTGCTGCCCCGTCCATAGATGCCACTCCCATAGCTCCCATTGGC
Organism: Chrysemys picta bellii; assembly: GCF_011386835.1. Classification (NCBI taxonomy): domain Eukaryota; kingdom Metazoa; phylum Chordata; order Testudines; family Emydidae; genus Chrysemys; species Chrysemys picta. The sequence goes on along the minus strand of NC_088801.1, from coordinate 79,363,383 downwards.
TGTGGCTCCCGACCAATTGGAGCTGCAGAGCTGGCACTTGGGCCGGAGACAGCATGCAGAGTCCCTTGGCTGTCTCTGCTTCCAGGAGCTGCGTGGAGCGGGGCAGCTGAAGTTAAAGGTCTGACAGGCTGGATGCAGCCCACAGCCCGTAGTTTGCCCACCCCCGAAACTCCCAAGGACTTATCTAAGCAGTGTGTAAATCTGTGGCTAGGCCTGTCATGTCTGTCTTTAGTTAGTAACCATGGTTACTTGGGACTCAGTTGTGCCCCTGCAGCTTCTCCATGTTGCGTTTGTGTGAAGAGCAAAGGACACATCGGAAGATTTGTTATTTCCCATTCAACTTTCCTCCCGTATTTACTGTCCCTCCCCGACGCCCAGACCAACCCCCCCCCGCACCCCTGCCAATCACTTACCTGAGCCAGCACCACTGCAGCCATGTCCCTTCCCTGGCCCCTGGGAGGATGGGACGCCCTGGAGCAAGACGTGGGTGTCATTCTGCAGCCTGTCATGGCGAGAAGGGCAATTGGGCAAGCTCCAGAAAATGGTTTAATCCATTTCACACCCCAATTTCTCCTGGGCTCTTTACCTGAAGCCAGATCCTAGATTCTGCCAGGCTGGAAAAACACTTGGTCCCTGTATTGCAGCGCAGCCCCTGCGCCTCCCACCAGGACTAAACCCACTGAGACAGTCTTAGAAGTTCCTGAAGGAAATCTCCGGGCAGGTTTCCTGTTGGTATAGGAGCCCCCCCCCCAAGAGGCCCATGGGAGGATTCTCCCGTCAGTTCAGCACTGTCTACACCGGGGGTTAGGCAGAGGTGAAAGTAAGCGGACTGGACCAGCTTCCCCAGGCCAACGATTTAAAGGGCCTGGGGCTCCTGGCAGCGGCTGGAGCCCTGGGCTCTTTAAATTGCCACCAGAGCCCCACTGCCAGACAGGGCCGGCTCTAAACCTTTTGCCGCCCCAGGCAAAAAAAAAGGAGCGCCGCCTGGCCATAACACCCCCTCCCCGAGCGCTGCGCCGCTGAAACCCCCGCCACCCCAAGCGCTGCGCCACCGAAACCCCCGCCCCCACCCCGCGCCGTGCCGGGCCGCCAAAACCCCCACCCCGGCCGCCGAAACCCCCGTCCCCTCCCCCAAGCGCTGCGCTGTTCCTTCCCCAGAGAGCCAGCAATGAGCTGGTCTACATCGCCCACAGGTACGGCGGCGGCCAACGTCCCCCGCATGGGTGACCTGTGCGACGTGGCGGTGATCACCCACGCCTTCCGTATGCTGACATGTCCCGACGCCACGGTGAGGAACATTGCGGCGAACGCCCTGCACGATGCGACAGAGAAGCAGATCGGCAGAGCCCCCTCGAACCAAGCCATCGCCACCTTCCTGAGCGGCTCCCTGGATGGGGAATTCGGACGAGACGGGCGCAACATCGCTTCACTGTGGTCCCGCACTCGCAACACCATGCGTCGCCTGGGGAAGCGCATCGGCTGCCGCTGGGAGTGGTGTGAGGAGCGCCAGGAGCTGGGAGTCCGGGTGTCGCAGATCAGGTCGGATGACAACACCATCGTCACCCTGACGGCCAGGGGCTTGCTGGAGAGGACTCTGAAGGCTGCCATCCGCTCGCTGTACGTGGAAACCCTGAAGCGTAAACTGGACCAGGGTAAAGCCTTTGAGTTGACCAGCAAGTGGGACGCCAGCAACCACTTCCTCGCCGGGGGCGGCTTCACCCGTTTCGCCGACTGGTGGTTCATCCACCATGCCCGGCTCAACTGCGTCCCGCTCAATGGAGCCGTCCGCCACGGGAACCAAGACAAGCGTTGCAGGAAGTGCGGCTACCCCAACGAGACCCTGCCCCACGTCCTGTGCAGCTGCAAACCCCACTCCAGAGCCTGGCAGCTGCGCCACAACGCCATCCAGAACCTCCTGGTGAAAGCCATCAAGCCACGCCTGGGGGAGATCTCCGTGAACTGCACCATCCCCGGTACCGACAGCCAGCTATGACCTGACGTGGTCGTCACTGACGAAGCCCAGAAAAAGATCATCCTCGTCGACGTCACGGTCTCCTTTGAGAACACAACACCGGCATTTTGCGAAGCCCGAGCTCGTAAGCTGGAAAAGTACGCCCCCCTGGCTGACACCCTGAGAGCGAAGGGCTATGAGGTGCAGATGGACGCCCTGATCGTCGGAGCCCTGGGCGCCTGGGACCCCTGCAACGACCGTGTGCTGCGGACCTGCGGGATCGGTCGATGCTACGCACGTCTCATGCGGCGCCTCATGGTCTCAGATGCCATCCGATGGTCCAGGGACATCTACATCGAGCACATCACCGGCCACCGACAGTATCAGGAGGTGTGAGCCAGAGTGACATCCTTCTCCCACTATGAGAAAGGGACCAAGTGACCTCCATTGGATCATATGAACTGGAACCATAAACTCCCTAAACATTAAATCTCACCAAATGAGGGTCAATCCATCCTCATCATCAGATCCACTCATTATACTCCACACCCGAACACAATCACTCTATGAACTTCATACCCTCAAATCTCAATGTCTGTACTTTGACCCATCAACCTTTTACCCCCAATCAGGGATATTGCAGATTATGTATTCCTCATGCCACCTGATCTTAAGCCAAACTTTGCACCCTCGATAATCTGTATGTTATTCCCTGATAACCAGAAACTTCTATGCTCAAACCTCTGTTCACAATTTTTATCATCATCTTAATAATATTTTAAAATCTAACCATCCCCGACAGGCATTTGTCTAACCTGTGTAGAGATTTTGGAAATCCTACAGGCACCTACTTGCATCTTGAGGTGCCTAGATACTTTTGAAAATTTGTCCTGCAGAATGCAGGCCCTAAGTACAGAACGGGGGACTGTCTCCTGGAAAGCAGTGACTCTGGAAAGGACTTAGGGGTCCTAGTGGACCAGTAACTAAACGGACACTCTCAGTGCGATGCTGTAGCAAAAAGGGCCAATGTGACCCTTGGCTGTATAAACAGGGTTGTAGCGACTAGGAGCAGGGAGCAGAATGTAGCTCTGCGTATGGCATCGGTGAGACTGATACTAGAATACTGTGCAGAGTTCAGGTACCGGTGCACAGCTCAGGGTCATACGAGCAGCGAGGGGGATAACAGTGGGAAAATTTACCCCATGTCAGAGACATCTATACGTACACCAAGGCAAGGAGTACAGGGAACAAACTGGAAGTGTTAGCACATTCGCTAAATTATGAGCAAAATTATGATTTAATTGGCATCACAGAGACTTGGTGGGATAAATCTCATGACTGGAATACAAGGAAATTGGGCCGTGTCCTTTCCCTTTGGTTCTTGAATCCAGCAACCCAAAAATCACCCAAAGTCCCAAAAGTCCAACAACCCAAAAGTCTCTGCCCCTGGTCAGTGCAGCCCCAGAGTTCAAAAGTTTATCTGCAGAGTTTTACCCCCACCCCCAGGCTGGGTGTTAAGGGGGCACTTTACGTGGTCCGAGGCTGACTGCCCGCCTCTCCATGGGGTTCCGCTGCAGCCTTCACCACAAGCTGCTCCACTCCACCAGCTGTCCCGTGAGCCGCTGCTGCCACCCCATGAACTGCTCCACTCTACCAGCCGCTCCGCTCCATTCCACTCTGCTCCGCCAGCCATCCCTGCAAACTGCTCAGTTCCACTCTGCTCCGCTCACCATTCCGTGGGCCGCTCCAGCCATCCCTCAAACTGCTCAGCTCCACTCCACCCAACAAACTGCTCCACTCTACCAGCCACTCCACCAGCCATCCTGCAAACTGCTCTGCTCTGCCAGCTGCTTAGCAATATAGCTTTAAGCTCTCCCACTAGTTAATACAACACTCAGTAACCTCAGCTCTTAGTAACTTTAGTGATTTCAGCTTGTAGTAGGGGATCCCCAATGCTAGTACACCATTGACACAAAGCAAACTCTACATAGCAGCTTGTAAATAGACTCTTAATAGAATCAAAATTAGCTTTGTTACTCAACAGTGGAGAGAAAGGAGATTATGCAAGTGCCATTTCACACCTTCAAGCAAGCCCCACCCACCCCTGAACCTCTCTCTCAATTCACTGGGTTTTGAAACACATGTCCCTTGTCTAGTGAGTGCTCCTTAGGTGATGGTGAGACCCTCTGTCATAAAACAGTTTCATTGTCCTTGATTCACATAATCAGGGTAACAACACTTTATTCTTCCTGCCCCAATAACAGAGAAACTGAGGATCCCACACCAGCCAAGTAACCACTTTCGGTTGCTGTAGGCTCATGCCAGGCGAGTGGGTGGGCCTATGCAAACAAGATCAGCCCCTGGAGTTCTTTTCCACACTTGCCATAATTCACCACCAGATGTCAGGGTAGAGCTCATCCTGACTCTGCTTACATCGTTTAGGAGCAAGAGAAGGAAGAAGGAAAGTGCAGGCCCCTACTTAGCAAAGGAAGAGGCCTAATAACAGACAACTTCAAGAAGGCTGAGTGTCAGGAATCAGACCCAGTCTCTGGGCAACCTAATGAGCACAGCTGGCCGGCAGTCGGCTGCTTGATTGGCTACAGCACCTGATTGGTTGGAAAGAGTCAGCAGTGCAGCTCTTAGCCCAGCAGCAGCAGCAGCAGTAGTTCAAAGGCTGCTCAAAGCATCACCCACGGCTGTGACAGCACCTGCCCCTGCCTTGGCCCCAGCCCTGCCCCTTATTTGCCTCATCCCAGCTAACCCAGTTCTGACCCCTCGACTCGGAGTCCTGATCTCTGACATCAGCTCTGACCCCTGGCTCTGGCATCAAGTCTCTGACTCCAGTTTTGACCCTGGGCTCTGATGCCTGGTTACTGACCCCTGCTCTGACCCCTAGGCATGATTGCCCGTGTCCCAGTCACTGACACTGGGGTGTTTTAATGCCTATTTAGCATCAGTCTTCACTAAAAAGGTTAATTGTGACTGGGTACTCAACACAATCATATTCACAACAAGGGGGAAGGAGACCAGCCAAAATAGGGAAAGAACAGGTTAAAGAATATTTAGATAAGTTTGATGTATTCATGTTGGTGGAGCTGATGAAATTCACCTGAGGGCACGTAAGTAATTAGCTGACACACTCTCAGACCCGCTAACGATTGTCTCTCAGCAGAGCCGTCCCATCCACAGGACGGTTTGAGCCGGGGCGACTCTAGGCATGCCTCCCCCCAACATTTTTTAAATTTTAATTGGCTTTATTGGGGGGCCCCTCATGCCCCTCCCATGAGTCACCAGCTTTACTACTTCAGGAGGATGTGGGGTCTGGGCGCATGGGGGCTGGCAGCAGAGTGACCAGCTCCACTATGCCCCACCTCACCGGTTCCCAGTGTCGCTCGGGAGAGAAGGGGGAGGGGGAAGGGGTGGAATGGGGGCAGAGGCAGGGATGGGAAGAGGAGTGGTGGGGGTTTGGGAGAAGGGCCTGGGGTGGAGCGGGGGGTTGTCCCAGGCCCTGCACCCCCCAGGGATGACCCTGCCTCTCAGAACTCATGGAGGATGGCTGAGGACCCCGGGACTGGAGAAGGGCAAACATCGTACCTATCCTTAAAAAGGGGAACAAAGTGGACACAGGGAACTACGGCCCAGTCAGCCTAACTTCAGTTACTGGAATGAATATCTATTTTAGAGCACTCTCCCATGCAGGGCATCCCTAGGCGGGGTGCGGGGCTTGGGTAAACCCCCCACTGTGCCCCAGGCCATCCCACCCCACCCCTTACCCCCAAGACCCTGCCTCTTCCTGCCCTTGCTCCACCTCTGCTCTGCCCCCGAGGTTCCCGCCACATCCCTGTGAAGTGGGGGGCCCCCAAGGCGCAAGGCCCGGGGCGACCACCCCAACCCATGCTATGGATGGGATGGTTCTGCTCCCATGAGGTGTGGGAGGCCCCAGTTTGAGTCTTTTCTCTCCCTCAGACAGAGGGGAAGTGAACCCGGGTCTGTCTATATTGACAATAAGTGCTGAATCACTGGGCTGAACCTGACTGACTGGGAGCAGACCTGCTGAATAGAGCCCGGAGGCAGGATAAACAGAGGACGCCCTATTTCCCCCAGTTCATGGGGGCTAAGGCTTGGGCAGGAGATGGGTGGGGGGTGCCTGGGGGTGGGTGGGGGCAGCAGTGCACGTCTGGCGGTGAAACAGGCACTTAGGGGGCTGCTACTGCATAAACTCAGGCTCCAAGTGAGTTCAGGTTTTTGCTACTTGGCAAGTGCGGCTGGGAAGCAGTTCCTAGGACACAGACCAGCTTCAGCTGCCTGGATCTCAGCCCCCGCCCCCGGCTCCAGAGCCGGAGTCCTGCTCCCTCCCTCACCCAGCCCCCTCCCGAGTCCCACCTCCTGCTGTAGGGACTATGGGGCGACACTGCGGGAGATACCACATCCTACAACCCCCCGTGTGGGTCTCGGGGCGCGGCTGGGGAGATGCGGGGGGTTGTAGGGGGCGGTGCCAGTGGCTGGGAGCATCTGCGAGGAGCCGCTGGAACCCCCCCTTCTCCCCCGGCTATTTGCTCCCCCCCCGCACCTGTTTCTGTTTTCGGAAGGGGCGGGGCTGGGGGAGGGGATGCAGCTCATTGGCGCGCAGGGCGGCCGTGGCCCCCTCCGGGGCGGCTGCCGGTCCCTGCACAACCTCGCCCCGCCACCGCCAGCGCGGTGCCCAGCGCTCCTTTGGGTTAGAGTCGGGTCCCGACCGCCAGCTTTGTGACGCCCTGTGCAGAGCGGAGGCCGCAGCCTCGCTAGGTGAGAGGGGGATTTATGGTGCGAACGCTCGTAGGGAGCGACTGCGGGTGTCAGACTCTGAGAGCCCCTGGCAGAGACAGGCGCGGATTCAAAGCGTGCGTCTGTCCGTGATTCGGCAGGGAGCAGGGCTGGATTAACTTCTTGGGGGCCCGGCGCCAAACATATTTGTGGGCCCCTGTTGGGGAAATAGGGCATGTGATGGGGGCGGTCAGCAGAGCAAAGGGCCAGTTGGGGGCAATGAGGCACATTGCAGCAGGAGTGGCCCCACTCAGTCCAGCACAAGGGCACTGTTTACAACCCCCAAACTGCTAGACGCATACTGGCCTGCCCAGCCCTGCGCTGCGAGCGTGCCCCTTCCACACTGGCCCCCTGCCCAGTGCCCTGCCCTTATGCCAGTGCCCCCTCGCCCAGAGATCTCCCCCACAGATCCCTACGCCCATCATCCCCTAGCCCAGAGACCTCCCCCACAGATCCCTATGCCCAGTCCCCCCCTCGCCCAGAGACCTCCCCCACAGATCCCTACGCCCATCATCCCCTAGCCCAGAGACCTCCCCCACAGATCCCTATGCCTGGCGTCCCCTGCCTAGAGACCCCTCCGGCTACAACTGCACAGCACCCTACACACCATGTCCCCTGCCCAGCTCCCCCACCCACAGATCCCCGACTGTCCAACACCCCCTTCACAGTCCCACCATCACAGCTGAACAGCGCCCCATAGTCCGGAGGGAATTCTGCATCAAATTCTGTGCATAATATTTTAAAATTCTGATTTTTGTTTTTTATAATAAATAAATGTGGAAGCTCCACCATGGCAGTTGGGAGCACAGGCCACTGGCTGCATGGAGGTGGGAGATCATCCTGCAGCCTCCCCCACCCCCGTGGGACAGGGACTTGGCAGTGAGACTGAACCTGACCCTGACACAGCACAAGGGCCAGGCCTGCCACAGAAACACCCTGGGGCCCTCCCCTTTTGTGCCAGGCACACCAGATGTGGGCAGGGAGGCTCAGCCCAGCAGCAGGATCCAAGTGCAGAGGGACTTAGTGTGGGGGGATCCAGATGGGGGTAAGAGGGTTCTGTGTGTGGGGGGGGGGGGGTAAGATTGTTCTGTGGGGGGCAGTCTGGGTGCAGGCAGCTCAGTGGGGGAGCTGGATGCACAGGGAGGTGCCAGGTGCAGGGGCAATGGGAGTCTGCAGGGGGGACCAAGTGAAAGTGGTTGGAGCTCAGCGGGAGGGTGGTGGGGAGTCTGGGACAGGTGAGGTCAGCCAATGGAGCCACTTTTCCCCACAGCAATCAGTGACCATTCATAGCACACTGGCTTGTTTTCCTTAATACGTCCCATTCTACAGTAGTGCCTAAATGCCCCAAGCGAGATGGGGGCCCTGTTGTGCCAGGCCCTGGACACCCCAAGAGTCAGGGACTGTCCCTGCCCTGGAGAGTTTCTTACAGTCTAATAGACCAGACAGCTCTCCAGATGCAGCCATGGTGTGAGCGTGGTATGGACCGGCTGCTGGCAGTGACATTTGACCCTGCTCAGAGCCAGGGCAGACGAGGACTGTGGGGGAAATCCCTTCCCTTCTGGTGTATGTTGGGCAGCAGTGGGGTTTGTTTCCTCCTCCCCACTGCCCCATGGTGCTGTCACTGCATCCCACTCACTCACTCCCTGTCTGGTTTGTTATTTCTCCTGTTCCCAAGACCCAGCTACGATGACGGGGAAGGTTCCCTCGTTCTCCCCCAGCTCCACAGTGAGCTCCGCTCTGCCCGGCTACGTCGCTCTCTGCCTCGCTCTACAGGTTCACAGGCTGGCGTCAGGTAGGAGCTCCGGCCTCCTCGCTGGGTTTGCTGCTGTTCTATTGCTGTTCACTAACATCCATCTTCTATCACTGCCATGTCTTATAGACCACATCTGCGCAACCTGCCAACAACCAGCAACGTGGAGAAACCACAGGGCACATCTGGGTCCCCAGTAACCGTGTTTGCTGCCTAAACACAGTCTTGTTGTCAGGCCTAGCAACACACACGCTGCTGCTCTGACTAGAAGCTTCTAAGACATAGAACATGGTGAGCATCATTACAAGGCTCACATACTATTTAAAGGGACACTACACAATTCCTATAGATTACACGGCTGGACCGTGTAAGTCACAGATCAGACTCTTCAGCCACAAACAAATCATGAATCCATTGCACTAGGCACATCTGGCTAGGGCCGAGAGCGAGACCTCATCTCACAATGACGATGGAAGGATATTTACTGGCTTCTTCATTCTGTGCCCTTGGTGAAGACTTTATGTCCCACTCCACCCCGGGGCTGCTCCCACAACTACTCAGGCATTTTGGTTGCTCCTGCTGTGGTTTCCATCCTGCTAATTTAACCAGTTCTCTCTGTCGCTGGATGCTGAGTCTCTGCCCTGAGACACACCCCCCCTCCACCCTTTTCTGTGCAGTTCCACAATGGCTGGTTCTCTGCTCCCAGCACTTTTCTATCTGCTGCCTTCTCCCTCTCCATTATCTGACCTGTAACTTTACCTGCATAGTGATAATGATCAATTGTCATATCTTTACCCCTTGCAGGCCCTTACCCCATCCCTACACCGGTTGGAGAGGCCCCCACACCGGAGCAGCATGAAAAGTCCTTGGTGTATCAGAGAACCAGGCCCCCCAGTATCCATTATAGCCAAGGAGCCCTATTCGGAGATAATAGGGACAATGTAGAACGTTCACATGTGAACTCTGGGTGACCGATATTGGAACCACATGCCATATTTTGGGGACTATTGAATTAACATTATGAATGTTCTGTGTATTTTTTGTACCCCTTGATAAATAGCATCTATGTGTGCTATATGTAGCTTTGTGGGCTCAGGACTGTAATCTACTCCATCGGGGAGGATGTAACGCTTTGTAACTCGGGGGAACACCTTGTAAAATGATTGTGTGGTGTCCAATGCAAATTTTGTCATGTCGGATGTCTTCGGAAAGCTCAAGATGCACTGAGCATTGTTGTTACAAGTAACATTATAGTAGTGTTATAGGTTATAATTTCATGTATGTTGTTATGAGGCTGAAAATGTATCCTCATGACTTAAAATGAGCCCAGGCAAAACTCTCCAGGAGCAGAGAAGCAGTTCACACCTCATCAGGGCAGATATGGGACAAACCCAGTCCAGCCTCACAGGAACAAAGGACGCTGGCCTAGGCAACAACAAAGGATCTGTTGGACTCTCGAGTGAGTCACCCCCTTCCTTTGGGCAGTTTGGGACTGCGACGAGGTAATGCTCACCTGACTCTGAAGGGGGGACAAAGCCAAGAGGAAAGAACAAGATAAAAGGGAGAGACATTTGCCAGGCTCTCTGTCTTCTACCTACACCTACAGACACCACCACCAGCAAGCGACTGAAGTGCTGGTCAAAGGGGAGAGCCTGGCTGAAGAGCAACCAGCCAGCCTGTGGTAAGAAGCATCTAAGTTTTTAAGGACATTGAAAGTGTTAAGATCAGCTTAGAATGTGTTTTGCTTTTATTTCATTTGACCAAATCTGACTTGTTGTGCTTTGCCTTATAATCACTTAAAATTTATCTCCGTCGTTAATAAATCTGTTTGTTTATTCTACCTGAAGCAGTGCGTTTGGTTTGGAGTGTGTCAGAGACTCCCCTTGGGATAACAAGCCTGGTACATACCAATTTCTTTGTTAAATTGACAAACTCATAAGCTTGCAGCGTCCAATGGGCATAACTGGACACTGGAAGAAGGAGGTTCCTAGGGTTGTGTCTGGGACCGAAGATATTGGCTAGTGTCACTCGGTTGCACAATCCAAGGAGCAGATTACATGCCAGAGGCTATTTCACTAAGAGGGTGGTGAAGCACTGGAATGGGTTACCTAGGGAGGTGGTGGAATCTCCATCCTTAGAGGTTTTTAAGGCCTGACTTGACAAACATAGTGTTTCCTAATATCCAACCTAGACATCTCCCACGGCAACTTGAAACCATGGCTTCTTGTTCTGTCATCTGCCACCACTGAGAACTGCCAAGCTCCATCCTCCAAGTGCTTCAAAATGGATTCTTTGAAGACCTGCTCCATGATTTTGCCAGGGACTGAGATGAGGCTGACCAGTCTGTAGTTCCCCAGGTTCTCTTTCTTCCCTTTTTAAAATATGGGCATTATATTTGCCTTTTCCCAATCATCTGGGACCTCCCCAGATTGCCACAAGTTTTCAAAGATAATGGTCAATGACTCTGCAATCACATCCGCCAACTCCCTCAGCACCCTCGGATGCCTTAGATCTAGACCCATGGACTTGTGCACGTCCAGCTTTTCTAAATAGTCCTTAATCTGTTCTTTCACCACAAAGGGCTGCTCACCTCCTCCCCATACTGTGTTGCCCAGGGCAGCAGTCTGGGAGCTGACCTTGTCTGTGAAGACTGAGGCAAAAAAAAGCATTGAGTACTTCAGTTTTTTCCACATCATCTGTCACTAGGTTGCCTCCCCCATTCAGTACGGGTTCCACACTTTCCCTTGATCTGTTGACTATCCTGTTGAATTCTATGTACCATCATTTCATGTGAAGTTATAAAGTATTGCTATAGGTTTGTTACTGAAATATGTGGTAAGTGGGAGACACCCAGACCTAGGCTTTCAATGGCAACAAAGGAGCAAGTGTCACTGGCCAGACTGCTGTTGATGGTCCATCAAGGAGAATCTGCTCTTTCACAGGCTTCTCATAGAAGCCACGCATGCCCCAGCGGCTACCAACTCCCACATCACATCAAGCATCTTTCTAGCACCTGGAGAGAAAATGTAAGTGAGGGACGATGACATCATGACTGGGCCTCTCTGCTCCCCCCTCTGAACACCTGGAAGATTGAGGGAAGACAAAGACTTTGAACTGAGGAGATTGGTCCCAGGCTGAAAGGGAATACAGCCAGTGTGTTAAGAACTGTGAGCTGCCTGTAACATCGGGTAGAGTGAGAAACTGCTTGATTCAAATCTTGCTTAGTCTGTACAATTTACACTGTGATTTTTTTCTTATGTAATCTATTCTGATCTCTCTGCCTGTTACTTATAATCACTTAAAATCTATCTTTCTGTAGTGCAGAGGTTCTCAAACTTCATTGAACCGTGACCCCCTTCTGACAACAAAAATTACTACATGACCTCAAGGGGGGGACTGAAGCCTGCACCCCACTGCCCTGGTGGGGGAGGGGGAGCAAAGCTGAAACCCCAGGTGTGTGATCTGTATCCTGAGCCTTGCCACCACGGGCTGAAGCCCTCGGGCTTTGGCTTCCATCCTGGATGGTGGGGCCTGGGCTTTGACTTCGACCCCAGGGCCCAGCAAGTCCAACACAAGCCCTGGCAACCCCATTAAAAAGGGCTGATGACCCACTTCGGGTTCCGACCCACAGTTTGAGAACCGCTGCTGCAGTTAATATATCTGTTCAATATTTTACCTAAAATAATGTGGTATTAGTTGAAGAGCTTAGAGAATTTCAACAAAGGGCATTGGAGCCTTCTCAAAAGCAGGAGGGCTGGGGGCCCCCACAACCTGAGGCCCCTCCCTTTCCCCCCAAGGGCTTACCCCGCCCCTCCTCTTCCCCTGGAGTCCCCACCCCTGGCCAATCTGGAAGCTTCCAAAAGCAGCCCTGCCCGTGTCCCTGCTCCCCAGATCTCCACTCAGTGCAGGTGAAGGGACCCAGGGTCACCACAGTTGCCCGCGCAGCTCTCCCCAACCTGGCTCTGGCTGGGGAGCAGGGTCTCAGAGCCGCAGCCCAGCTATGATAAGAGCTGTATAGGCAGCTGTGGGGAGCTATGGCAGACCCTCCACCTGTGTGCAGCATGGGGGGGCCTCAGAGAGCAGCCCCCGGCCCATGTCCCCAGGCCCCAGTTCCAAGTTGTACCCTGGGGATCCTGTCACAACCACCCAGAGGGGAAATTGCTTAAAGTAGTTCAGACCAGCTCCCAGAAGTCGAAGAGAACAAAGATTTTTTTTTTTTGGTTAAATCCTTGATTTAAACTCAGAAGAGAGTGGGATTTTAGGCTACAAACTGACATGGCCTGTTAATCAGGAGGGCATATACCATTATAGAAATGTTTAAAGATGGCCCTACCAGCGAGTCTCATGTGCCAGATGAGAATTATTTGGTATAAGCGTAATGTGTTCAGACCTTTTGATTTACGGTACATTTTCTCTGTCAGACTTTTGCTCTGCTTTGGAAGAGCTATATGGTTACTGGTAACTGCTGGCACATGCTGTTCGTAGCTGTAGGAGAGAAGGCAAAATGCAGGTGCTGGAGTTTTCTCAGGCCTGCTTGGAAAGCCAAAGTGAATTGCAGGGAGCTGTAAAACCTCAGTGTGGCGGGAGAAGGACGTGGATCACTGCCCAGAGAGAGGTGATGGCTGAAGGCTTGAGACCTAAGGGGACATTCCTTGAGCAGACCCCAGAGGGGGTCAGAGGCCAACCCTGTGACTCTCTGCACTCCTAGACATGTCGAGAACACTGCCTGGGTACATGGTGTTCACTGCTAATGCAGGGCGCTCCCGTACTGTATATCTCACTGCTGAATTAATGCCACCTCGAGTCTCTCGCCGATTTAATTTCCTTTTTTCATTGTACATTTCACAGCACAGTTCACAGTGATTGGACCTGACCATCCAGTCACTGCCTCCCTAGGGGGTGACGCCGTCCTGTCCTGCCACCTCTCCCCCAGGATGAGCGCTGAGACCATGGAGGTGAGATGGTTCCGATCCCAGTACTCTGCAGTGGTGCACTTGTACCATGATGGGCAGGATCTGTACGGACAGCAGATGCCGGAATATCGAGGAAGAACTGAGCTCTTGAGAGACGACATCACCGATGGGAGAGTTTCCCTGAGAATACGCGATATCCGACTCTTTGACAAGGGACAGTACACATGCTTTTTTCAGTCCAGTGTCACTTACGAAGAAGCTTTATTGGAACTGCAGGTGGCAGGTCAGTAACTTGTTGTGATACTTTGACATCTTCAGCAGGGTAATGAGTGGGGTCAGAGGGGCCATTGCGAGATGACACCTGATTTATCTCATTTTAGTGGAGCAGCAGCTCTGCTCTGGTTGAGGATATTCTAGTTGACTGTTAACAGCTGTTTTTTCTAAGGGCTCTAAAATCCAGACCCATGCTCAGATTGTCTTGAAAAGTGCTATGGCTCACTGGACTCGGGGGTAGTGTTAGTGGGCTAAATTTAGGGTAATTAGAGCCAGGGATTAATGAGACACAGACACACCAATAAAAAGTCAGGTGATATTAATAGGTAGTTATTACAATGTTTTTGTGCACACCAGGGTGCCAGACAATGACTCTGATCCTACCCTCACTGATGCCACCACTGAGACTGATCTCGGCTGGTGTCTGGCACCCACAGGGTAACAGTGGTTGGTACAGAGAGTCCTGTAGCCCAGCGCCTGGTCTAAGAGTGGAAGAGCTGAGGAATTGCCCCCTAGGACAGGTGAAGGCAGGAGGTTGACCACTGAAGGTGCTGCCAGACAGACCAGCCAGGCGACAGGTGTAGCTAGGTCTGTAACCGTGATATGAGGCTTAGGTCAGGTGCAGTGAACACCAGACTGCTGACAACCCCCATGACAAGAATATGCCTCTGTGCACTTCTGCCGACACAGCCTACGGACCCCAGCACTGAAATGAGACACATGTGTGATCCCTCTCCTCCTATCACAGTGGCAGCTCTGCCAGCCTGCTCAAATGAATCCCTCCCCCAGTCAGTACAGCGACTCCGAACACGGGGAAGGCAGTGGGAGTGCAGGCAGATAGATGCCGGAGTCCAAATCCAAGAAACACAACACAAGCAATGACAACTTCCCATCACCCTCTCTCACGCCTGTGTGTTATGGCACCACCTTTACTGAACCGTTCCTAGTGCCTATTGCCAGCCCAGGAGGCGGGGTTCAGGTGGCAGGGCTGGGGCGCCGTGGCTGTTACTTTGTATCTGTTGGGTTACAGGAGTGTAAGTTTAGCTGTTCTCTGCATTTTGGAAAGGAACCAGGCACTGCTGGGCAGCCTTAATTCTGCACTGAGAAGTATTTTGTGGAGCACAGCGGGGTAATTCCCTTCCACCACAAGGGCACCTGTTCCAACCCCTCCCCCCGCCAGGGTAAATGCAAACACCCCAGAATAGTACCACAAGTATAAGTCAATTATATTGACTTAGGCCTGGTCTACACTAGGAGGTTATGTCGAATTTAGCAGCGTTAAATCGAATTAACCCTGCACCCGTCCACACAACGAAGCTATTTAGTTCGACATAGAGGTCTCTTAAATTCGATTTCTGTACTCCTCCCCAATGAGGGGAGTAGCGCTAAATTCAACATGGCCATGTCGAATTAGGGTAGGTGTGGATGGAAATCGACGCGAATAGC
Source organism: Chrysemys picta bellii (assembly GCF_011386835.1). NCBI lineage: Eukaryota > Metazoa > Chordata > Testudines > Emydidae > Chrysemys > Chrysemys picta. Next base: position 79,348,247 of record NC_088801.1, on the reverse strand, counting down.
TCCGGGAGCTATCCCCCAGTGCACCACTCTGACGCTCTGGGGAGCAGTCCGAGCTCGGATGCTCTGACCAGCCACACAGGAAAATTTGAATTCCTTTTCCTGTCTGGGCAGTTTGAATCTCATTTCCTGTTTGGACATCGTGGCGAGCTCAGCAGCACTGGCAACGATGCAGAGCTCTCCAGCAGAGGTGACCATGCAATCGCAGAATAGAAAGAGGGCCCCAGCATGGACTGATCGGGAAGTCTTGGATCTGATCGCTGTGTGGGGCGATGAGTCCGTGCTTTCGGAGCTGCGATCGAAAAGACGGAATGCAAAGATCTACGAGAAGATCTCAAAAGCCATGACAGAGAGAGGATACAGCCGGGATGCAACGCAGTGCCATGTGAAAATCAAGGAGCTGAGACAAGCGTACCAGAAGACCAAAGAGTCAAACGGACGCTCCGGATCCCAGCCCCAGACATGACGTTTCTACGAGGCACTGCATTCCATTCTAGGTGCGGCCGCCACCACTACCCCATCACTGACCGTGGACTCTGAGGATGGGATATTGTCGATGGCCGCTTCCTCGGAGATGTTAGCGGACGGGGAAGATGAGGAAGGTGAGGAGGAGGACGAGGCAGTCGACAGCGCTTACAATGCTGATTTCCCAGACAGCCAGGATCTCTTCATCACCCTCACCGAGATCCCCTACCAACCGTCCCCAGGGGGTTAACCCAGACCCTGAATCAGGGGAAGGATCAGTCGGTAAGTGTTTTAAACATGTAAACATTTATTTTGAATAGAACAGGAATATTATCAATGGGTTTTTCATGATTTGTTTGCCCTAGGCGCTTATCGTTTTAGTGCAACTACTGCAAAAGAAGGTCTATATGTCCGGGGATAGAGCTGAAATCCTCATGGGACATCTCCACGAAGCTCTCCTGGAGGTAATTGGAAAGCCTTTGTATGAGGTTCCTGGGGAGAGCGGCCTTATTGTGTCCTCCATAATAGGAAACTTTTCCTCACCAGGCTATCATCAAGTGCTCTGGGATCATTGCCTTGCAGAGCATGGCGGCATACGGCCCTGGTTTTTGCTGGCTTTCACGCAGCATGCGTTCTTTCTCGGTCTCAGAAATTCTCAGCAGAGTGATGTCGCTCATAAAAACAACAAGGAGTCTGGTGGCACCTTAAAGACTAACAGATTTATTTGGGCATAAGCTTTCGTGAGTAAAAACCTCACTTCTTCGGATGCAGGTTTTTACTCACGAAAGCTTATGCCCAAATAAATCTGTTAGTCTTTAAGGTGCCACCAGACTCCTTGTTGTTTTTGTAGATACAGACTAACATGGCTACCCCCTGATACTTGATGTCGCTCATGGTGACCTGCTTAGAATTAGGGGAATGTTACTATTGGGACTGCTTGCCTGTTCCTTTACAGAACTCTCACCGGCGGTTTACAGCCACGCGGTGGAGGCGGGAGAGGGGCAGCATACAGGGATCTTTCCCGGGGACAGCCACGAGGGGGTGGGTAAGGGGCAGAGTTCATGCTTGCCGGATTGCCGGCAGCAGGAACTGGCCAACGATAGGAGCATTGCTTTGAACGTGAAAGGAGGGCACTGCTCTAATTTAAGTTTTAAGCAGCCAAAAGTCTACAACTTACCATGTCAGCCTGCTACCCGAATTCCGCTGTCCTGCCCCGCTTGTCTGATCTCCACTGCAAGACCCCAGGCACTGAATGCGAAGGCCGAAAATTCGACCTTGTCCTGAGTGCGCATGTGATAGGTGCTGTGCATGGTCTTGTTCACAGAGAAAGACTATGTTCATTGTTCACAAAAAATTATCTTTGTGAGGAATTCACTCCCTTTTTCCCATCCCACAGCTGCGAATGTCTCCCGACCTACCCTGGCATCCCCCTTGCAGAGGCTGGCGCAGATTAGGCGGAGAAAGAAAAGGACATGGGACGACATGTTCTCAGAACTTATGGGCTGCTCCCGAGCCGAGGCGGCACAGCAGACCCAGTGGAGGGAGAACATGTCGCAATACCAGTGAGCACACAGCGAACGGGAGGACAGGTGGCGGCAGGAAGACCAGCAGGCGACTCAAACGCTGCTTGGACTAATGAGGGAGCAAATGGACACGCTCCGGTGCCTTGTGGATGTTCTGCAGGACCGGAGGCAGGAGGACAGAGCCCCGCTGCAGTCTATCTGTAACCGCCATCCCCCGTCACAAAGTCCCATACCCCCCTCACCCAAAGTCCCAAGAAGGAGGGGTGGCAGGGGCTGTGAAAACTGTCACTCCACCCCTGCAGACTGCTCAAGTACCAGAAGGCTCTCATTCCCAAAGATTTGATAAGTCCTTTCCTTCCCACTTCACCCAAGCCCCCGTCCCAGTTTCATCCCTTAAGTGTGTAGTTGATAATAAAAGATATGTTTCTGTTAATTACTGTATCCATCATGTTCTTTTAGGGGAGACTGTGTTTGAAGGAGGGGAAGGGGGTTGGTAATTGGAGAGGACAGTCACCTCTACCAGGGTACAGACACGGGGGCAGGTTCAGCAGAAGATCACACACACGTTGCAGTCACTAGGCACCCTGGTCAGTCTGGGAGGTGGTTTTCATGTTCGGGGGGGGGGATGTGACTTTGTGGCGGGGGAGGGCGGATAGAGATCTTATGCAGCGGTCCTTGTCCTGGATCACAGAGCCACGCAGCAGGGGATCTGTAACCGTCCTCCCCCGCCACAAAGTTACATAGCCCCCACACACAGAGTCCCGAAAAGGAGGGGTGGCAGGCTCTGTTGAAACAACCAGTCCACCACTGCGGACCACTCTGTTAGCAGGAGCCTGTCATTCCTCGAGTTTAGAAGCGTTCTTTCCATCACTACGCCCACTCCCCACCACAGTCTGCGTCCCACTTTCAACACTTTACCGCGAAATGCGTAATAAAGAAAACGGTGTTCATTAACAAAGTTCCATGTCTTTTATTTTTAAACGTGTGTTGGAAGGGGGGGGATGGGGTGAATGGGGTATGTAGCTGGAGAGGATAGTCAACAGTAAGTGGGTAAAGAAACGGGGGCAGGTTCAGCTTCTCTTTAAACAAACGTAATAGTCACAGGTTACCCTGCTCACTGAGGAACCTAGCTTTCAAAGCCTCCCGGATGCGCAGTGCGTCCCGCTGGGCTCTTCTAATCGCCCGGCTGTCTGGCTGGCCGTAATCAGCAGCCAGTCTATTCACCTCAACCTCCCACCCCGCCATAAATGTCTCCCCCTTGCTCTCTCACAGATTGTGGAGCACACAGCAAGCTGCAATAACAATGGGGATATTGGTTTCGTTGAGATCAGAGCGAGTCAGTAAGCTTCTCCATCTCCCCTTGAGACATCCAAAAGCACACTCCACCACCATTTTGCACTTGCTCAGCCGGTAGTTGAAGAGTTCTTTTTCACTGTCCAGGGCGCCTGTATAGGGCTTCATGAGCCAGGGCATTAGTGGGTAGGCTGGGTCCCCGAGGATCACTATAGGCATCTCCACATCCCCAAGAGTTATTTTCTGGTCCGGGAAGTAAATACCTTCCTGCAGCCGTCTAAATAGATCAGAGTTCCTGAAAACACGAGCGTCATGAAACTTGCCCGGCCATCCGACGTTGATGTTGGTAAAACGTCCCCTATGGTCCACCAGTGCTTGCAGCACCATTGAAAAGTAGCCCTTTCGGTTAATGTACTGGCTGGCCTGGTGGTCTGGTCCCAGGATAGGGATGTGAGTTCCATCTATAGCCCCACCGCAGTTTGGGAATCCCATCGCGGCGAAGCCATCTATGATCACCTCCACGTTTCCTAGGGTCACTACCTTTGACAGCAGTAGCTCAACGATTGCGTTGGCTACTTGCATCATAGCAACCCCCATGGTAGATTTCCCGACACCAAAGTGATTCGCGACTGACCGGTAGCTGTCTGGCGTTGCAAGCTTCTAGAGGGCTATGGCCACTCGCTTCTGGACAGTCAGGGCTGCTCGCATCCAGGTGTCCTTGCGCTTCAGGGCAGGGGACAGCAACTCACAAAGTTCCAGGAAAGTTCCCTTCCGCATACGGAAGTTTCGCAGCCACTGTGATTCATCCCAGACCTGCAGCAGGGAGGGGCAGGGGTTCAGCCGTATTGAAAAGTGGACGGGCCAGGCCCCCTGCAGAATGCCAGAAGTGAGTAGCAGAAAATTTGGTATCTCTGAAAGCCAGGAAGTACACTGAGCAAAACAAACCCACAAACACTAGATAATGGAGACCAAGGCAACCTGAACTCCCTTAGAATGATGGTTTTTGTTGGTGAAGAATTTAAGGCTTGCCTACACATACATGTGCATTGGTTTCAATGAATGAGTGCAAACCTCTGTGTGGACACTTACATGAGTTTGGAAATGGCTTATATTGATTTAGCTTGAGTCAATTCCTTCCTGATTTCAGAGTGCCCAAACCAGGGATTTGCACTTATGGAGATATACCTATCTCATAGAGCTGGAAGCGTCCCTGAAAGGTCATTGAGTCCAGCCCCCTGCCTTCACTAGCAGGACCAAATACTGATTTTGCTGCAGATCCCTAAGTGGCCCCCTCAAGGATTGAACTCACAACCCTGGGTTTAGCAGGCCAATGCTCAAACCACTGAGCTACCCCTCCCCCCACTTGATTAACTAAATCATTTTAACTAAACTGGAGCAAGAAAAAGCCCTGACATTAACATTAATTAACATGCGTCTGACGAAGTGGGTATTCACCCACGAAAGCTTATGCTCCCAATACTTCTGTTAGTCTCTAAGGTGCCACAGGACCCTCTGTTGCTTTTTACAGATCCAGACTAACACGACTACCCCTCTGATACTTGACATTAATTTTACTGTTTATCACATCGGAATCTGAGCAGATGAACTGACCTACTGCACTCATGGACTCACATTCCATTATTAGTTTAATAGGAAATGGCTTTTGATAACAGTGCAATAAAGCTTTTGGGTCATTACTGGGCACTGTAGGATTGTCACAAGTACATTTATTTTTTCTGTAGGTTTGGGCTCTGCTCCTGGCATCTCTGTGGAGGGACATCAGGACAGAGGGATCCGGGTGGTGTGTCGATCATCCGGATGGTACCCACAGCCCGCGGCTCAGTGGAGAGATCTCCATGGGCAGCTCTTACCGTTAGTCTCTGAAAACATATCCCGAGAGGCCGATGGCCTGTTTCAAACAGAGATTGCCATTGTTCTAACAGAAGAGTCCAACCAGAAAGTGTCCTGCTGTGTCAGGAGCCCCCGACTCGACCAGGAGAGAGAGTCGACCATTTACGTAGCAGGTCAGTGCCCGTCCGTGCCACACATGGATAGACTGAGATGCTGCAGACGTGGGCAGAGAGTATTTATTATTGTGTCTCCTACATATTGGCCTGGGCCTTCAACATGCTGAGCACTTCTTGGAAACTTCTGAATAAGCTTAGTTCTCTTTGGCTGTGCCTACACTGTAATTCAAAACCCATGGCTGGCCCATGCCCGCTGACTCAGGCTTGCAGGGCTTGGGCTACGGGCAGCTTAAATCACAGTGTAGACATTTGGGCTTGTGCTGCAGACCAAGCTCTAGGACCCTTTAAGGTGGGAGTTGTGCCCACTGCCTTAGGGAGCTGCCCCCCCTCTCTGTTTTGGGTTCTTGTGTGTTAAGGTTTTGGATTCTAAGAAACAAAGTCCTGTTACGCATCAACCTTCAAGCAAAAGTATTTTTGTTAGTATTTGACGTGTGTGTGTGCGCGCATGTGCTGTGAACATCACAGTTCTCACTGCGGGTGATGGAGAAAATTCTTATTTATTAAAAAAAAAAAGGGCTCACCAGCCTGTAACTGTCAGGATCATCTCTGGAGCCTAACTTCAGTACCAGACAAATAGGTTGAAACTATAGTAAAGAACAGAAAAATCAGGCACATATGTGAACATGATTTGTTGGGGGAAAGTCAACATGGCATTTGTAGAGGGAAATCATGCTTTGCTAATCTATTAGACTTCTTTGAGGGTGTCAACAAACGTGGAGAAGGGGGATCCAGTGCATGCAGGGTACCTAGACTTTCAGAAAGCCTTTGACAAGGCCCCTCACCAAAGGCTCTTAAGCAAAGTAAGCAGTCATGGGATAAGTGTTATGCTTATAGAAAGCAAACGAGATCTTTTTCAGGAGAAAAGGCAACACGCTGCGTTTATTGAGAATACAACATAATAAATCAATGCATATCCATACATACACACACAAGTCTTGCCAACGATGTTATAGTTACTAGTCTGTAGCTTGAGGCAATCTAATGGCCATTTAGATTGGTCTTGACTGGAGAAGCCGGGTCCTTGTCGGTCACAAACCGATGCTCCCACATGCTGGCAAGACGAACCCAAAGCTTTCTGGCAAACACCCCTGGTTTTAGAGTAGCAGCCATGTTAGTCTGTATCCACAAAAAGAACAGGAGTACTTGTGGCACCTTAGAGACTAACAAATTTATTTGAGCATACGCTTTCGTGGGCTACAGCCCACTTCTTCGGATGCATAGAATGGAACGTATATTGAGGAGATACATATACACATACAGAGAGCATGAAAAGGTGGGAGTTGTCTTACCAACTCTAAGAGGCCAATTAAGTAAGAGGAAAAAAAACTTTTGAAGTGATGATCAAGATAGCCCAGTACAGACAGTTTGATAAGTGTGAGAATACTTACATGGGGAGATAGATTCAGTGTTTGTAATGGCTAAAAAAACCCTGGTTTTATTGTCCTTGTCACCCATTAGAGTCTATGGGTTTTGCACAGTCAGGTTATAATCAGTCCTGTGACTAATCCTGTGGTCTGCATCCTGAGGCCAGGGGGGCCCAACATTCCCAGGATGGGGAAGGTCTGGGTCTCGACGGCTGCATTATTTTATCTTTGTGGGTATTTACTTTTAGCTTCAGGGCGATCAATATTGCTCTTTCCAATAAGCTCGTGGCATCTTCAAGTCTCTTCATTCCTCCTTTGACCATCTGGCTCTAGAGATGGCCTTCATACTTCTCTTTTCCTGAACATACACTCCTTCACATGCATACCAACAGATTTCACCTTTTGGTTGCACTTAAAGCATATTCTTGGTTAGTAATGGAAAAATATTACCCTTACTCAGGCCTAAATGCCCTTATATTTTCTTCCTGCCTCATCAGCGGGGTGGGCACTGAGCAGCTTATCCGATGCGCATCTCCCAACGATCTTCGACCGTTCCTTCCTGCTGTTCAGAACGGGGGGCTGGCAGGGTGCAAAGTACAGAAAAAGGAAAAGCATGGAAAGAATTGAAAGGCGATATAAATACTAAAACAATCTAAATGCTATATATGAATTCTTACTACCATTTACTTCTCTACTTCCTATCATGACACAATTTACTATTACATATTATCATATATGAATTAATTAGGCCACTAGGCGACAAGAGGGAAGGTCCTCTCATGGATCAGTATCTGGTTAAAAGACAGGAGACAAAGGGTAGGAATAAATGATCAGCTGTCAGAAAGAAGAAAGGTAAATCGTGATGTGCCTCAAGGTCTGTACTGGGACCAGTGTTGTTCACCATACTCATAAATGATCTGGAAAAAGGGGTAAACAGTGAGATGGCAAAACCTGGAGTTGATACAAAACTACTCAAAACAGTTAAGTCCCAGGCAGACTGTGAAGAGTTACAAAGGGATCTCACAAAACTGGGTGACTGGGCAACAAAATGGCAGATGAAATTCAACATTGATAAATACAAAGCACTGCATATTGGAAAACATCATCCTAACTATATATACAAAATTATCAGGTCTCACTCAAGCAAAAGAGCTTGGAATCATTGCAGATAATTCTGAAAACATCTTCAGCAGTGGCATTCAAAAAAGCGAACAGAATGTAAGAAACTATTAGGTAGGGGGTAGATAATATGCTCCTGGCGGGATTCTGCACCCCTGTGGGGGCACATAATTCATATGGCCTGTATTTCTCTGTGCCTCCTGTGCAGAAAAATGAAAAAACAAATCTGCCGGGGCCGGAGACACAAGCCACTTCCCAGGCAGCCAAGGAGGCAGTGCGACTGTTCCAGCGTACCCTGCCGGCGCAGCCTCAGAGACGGGAGGGAGGGGGCCTAGGCATATGTGCCTGCGTGATCACCGGCGGGGGTCGGGGGGGAAGTACCTATGTGCATCCCAACAAGCAAGAGAGAGAAGGACGTCCCTCTCTCTGCAGCTCCCTGGAGTGTGAGGGTCGGGCTTTTTATTATGCAGGAGGCAGGCTAGAGGCACAAATGAAGGAGCCTGCCTGAGTTAATTGATCTCATTCTCGGCAGCACAAATGTAGCCCTGACTGTGTAGTAAAGTTGTTAAAGTTGCTGTTGATGGTTAATTGATCTCCTTCTCAGAGGCAGAAATGCAGCAGCCTGCCTATTGTTCCTATTGTTAGTTAACTGTTCCCATTCTCAGTCAATTCCCCCAGGAGTATAAAACCCGTGAAACTTTTAAGGACCCTACATTGCCAGAGTGATGTAACAGAGTCGTCTTACTTAGGCCTTGGCTACACTTGCGAGTTACAGCGCTGTAAAGCCACCCCCCAGCGCTGTAACTCACTCCCCGTCCACACTGGCAAGGCATTTGCAGCACTGTATCTCCGTGGTTGCAGTGCTGCATGTACTCCACCTCCCCAAGAGGAATAGCGAGTATTGTGCTGCCGCTGCAGCGCTGCGATGCCAATGTGGCCGCCCAATGCGCTGTGACTGGCCTCCAGAATTATTCGGCAGTATCCCACAATGCCTGTTCTAGCCACTCTGGTCATCAGTTCAAACTCTACTGCCCTGGCCTCAGGTAACCAACCATGTGACCGACCCTTTATATTCCCAGGGAATTTTAAAAATCCCCTTCCTGTTTGCTCAGCCCGGCATGGTGTGGAGTGCTATCAGCGAATCTTTCCAGGTGACCATGCCTCCACGCGCCAAGCGAGCCCCAGCATGGAGCAATGGCGAGTTGCTGGACCTCATCAGTGTTTGGGGGGAGGAAGCTGTCCAGTCCCAGCTGCGCTCCAGCTGTAGGAATTACGATACCTTCGGGAAGGTATCAAAGGACATGATGGAAAGGGGCCATGACCGGGACGCCCTGCAGTGCAGGATTAAAGTCAAGGAGCTGCGGAGTGCCTACGCAAACGGCTGCTCGGGTGCTCCCCCCACGACCTGCCGATTCTACAAAGAGCTGGATGCGATACTTGGGGTTAACCCCACCTCCACTCCGAGCACCACCATGGACACTTCAGAGCCAGTGTGGGGTGGGGAGAAGGAAGAGGAGGAGGAAGAGGAGGAGGAAAACAGGAGTGATGGTGGTGGGCCGGATGGAGACACCCCGGAATCCCTGGAGCCATGCAGCCAGGAGCTCTTCTCGAGCCAGGAGGAAGGTAGTCAGTCGCAGCGGCCGGTACTTGGTGGAGGACAAACAGAAGAGCAGGTTCCCGGTAAGCAGGTTTTTTTTCGGGAAGGAATTTTTTCGGTGCGGGCTCTTTGGGAGAGGAGGGTTAGGCATGCATGCCTAGATGCGGAATAGTGCATTGATGTGGTTTATCACATCGCGGTAATCGGCCTTGGTAATCTCTTCAAATGTCTCATCCAGAATGTGTGCAATGCGCTTGCGCAGGTTTATCGGGAGAGCCACCGTGGTCCTTGTCCCAGCCAGGCTAACGTGTCCGCGCCACTGTGCCGCGAGGGGCGGGGGGACCATTGCTGCACACGGGCAAGCTGCATATGGGCCAGGGCGGAAGCCGCATTGCAGTAGAAGACCCTCCCTTGCTTCTCAGGTCACCCTCAGCAGCGAGATACTATCCAGGACGAACTCCTGTGGAAAATGTTGGGACAGTGCTCAGTGTAGGTGCCCCCTGAAGCTGTTGGCTCTCCCCAAGGCACAGAAACCCAGAGGACAGTACTACCCTGAAACAATCAGTCCCCCTTACTCACCATTTTGAGGCTCCAGAGGGATATGTGTGCTCTGTTTGGGACGGGAAAATTATGCTATTGTGTAGACCCTGTGTGTTTTCTACTCCTTAAATGCAAGGGGAATCATTACTCTGTCTGGTATAAACAATGCTGCCTCTGTTAAATGTTACGTTTTGCCTATACAGCTGCATCAACCTTGAGACCTCAGCCATCCCTCTTATCGCCTGCTCAGAGACTGCAAAGACTCGGGAAGAGACCGCGAAAAAGCAAAGAAGACATGCTGCGAGAAGTGATGCGGCAATCTATTAAAGAGAATGAAAAAGCACAGAACTGGAGGGAGAGAGAAAGCAGGATCCGCTAGGAAAATGCAGCGCACTGGCAGCAAAGCATGGAGCACCGGCAGCAAAGCACGGATCGGCTCGTAAGCATCCTGCAGCGCCAAGCAGACGCTATCCAGGAGCTCGTAGCCATGCAGAAGGAGCAGTACCGCAAACACCCCCCCCCCACAGCCCTTGTCCCAAAACTCTTTCCGTTGTGCCCCACTGTCACCTCCAACCCACTTTCCCCAACTTCCGTGTTCTTCACGCCACCCGCTGCCTCCAACACCAGTATCTTCACCACCCAACCCTGAAAACCACGACCCTTACCCTCTGCACTCAACCCCCATCACCATGCAGTATAGCTGCCCTGAAGTGCAGCACTCACTGCACAGCACACCAGACAGGACATACGCGAATCTGTGATTGTACTGTTCCCCACTCCACCCCCTTGCCCTTTCTGATTCCCAGCAGTTGTGTTTCTTTTCAATAAATGGATTTTTTGGCTTTGAAAACATTCTTTATTATTGCATAAAGTAAAAGATTCCTTAACCTAGGAAATAAACAGGCACTGCAAGTCTGTTTAGCAAGCACTGATTCCTAAAGATTGGAACTACTGCACTTCACTCCCGTGCAGGGGACCAGATATCACTGCTGGTTTTCAGCCTCAAATTGCTCCCTCAAGGCATCCCTAATCCTTGCAGCCCTGCACTGGGCCCCTGTAATAGCCCTGCTTTCTGGCTGTGCAAATTCAGCCTCCAGGTGTTGAACCTCGGAGGTTCATGCCTGAGTGAAGCTTTCACCCTCCCCTTCACAAATGTTATGGAGGGTACAGCACGTGGATATAAACGTGGGGATGCTGTGTTCGGACAAGTCCAGCTTCCCATACAGAGATCCGCCAGCGGCCCTTTAAACGGCCAAAGGCACACTCCATAGTCATTCGGCCCCGGCTCAGCCTGTAGTTGAACCGTTCCTTGCTGCTGTCAAGGCTCCCTGTGTAGGGTTTCATGAGCCACAGCATTAACGGGTAAGCAGGATCTCCAAGGATAACAATGGGCATTTCAACTTTCCCTACCGTGATCTTCCGCTCTGGGAAAAAAGTACCGGCCTGCATCTTCCTGAACAGCCAAGTGTTCCGCAAGATGCGTGTGTCATGCACCTTTCCGGGCCAGCCTGTGTTAATGTCAATGAAATGCCCACGGTGATCCACAAGCGCCTGGAGAACCATAGAGAAATACCCCTTCCGACTAATGTACTCGGATGCTAGGTGGGGTGGTGCCAGAATAGGAATGTGTGCCCCATCTATCGTCCCTCCACAGTTAGGGAACCCCCTTTGTGCAAAGCCATCCACTATTTCCTGCACGTTACCCAGAGTCAGAGTTCTTCTGATTAGGAGTTGCCAGCTTCCAGATTGCAATAGCCACCCGCTTCTCCACTGGCAGGGCAGCTCTCAATCTCGTGTCCTTGCGCTGCAGGGTGGGGGCGAGCTCCTCACACAGTCCCATGAAAGTGGCTTTTCTCATCCGAAAGTTCTGCAGCCACTGCTCGTCATCCCAGACTTCCATGACGATGTGATCCCACCACTCAGTGCTTGTTTCCCGAGCCCAAAAGCGGCGTTCCACAGTGCTAAGCATGTCCATGAATGCCACAAGCAATTTCGTGTCGTACGCGTTACGCAGCTCGATAGCATCGTCGGACTCCTCACTCTCACTTTGGATCTTAAGGAATAGTTCGACAGCCAAACGTAATGTGCTGGCGAGATAAGTCAGCATACCCCTCAGCAGTTTGGGCTCCATTTCCCGCAGACCGATCACGCTGCACAGAAACTGTTGAAAGATGGCGCCAAAGGTGGACGGAAACAAAGGGATTTCTGGGATGTGAAACGATGCATCACGGGGCGTTGGGACAGGACTCAGAATCCCCCGCACCCACGCCCCCTTCCCACAACCCACGGCGCCAGAATGGGAAGAGGTGCTCTGTGGGATAGCTGCCCATAATGCACCGCTCCCAATGCCGCAGCAAATGCGGCCACGACAGTGTGCTGGACAGCTGTCAGTGTGGACAGACTGCAGCGCTTTCCCTACTCAGCTGTACGAAGACAGGTTTAACTCACAGCGCTGTACAGCTGCAAGTGTAGCCAAGTCCTTATAAATGACAGGAAGGGAATCCTGGATTTAGGGAGATCTATGTGGTGTCTCACTTTTTTCCTGTGCCAAAGTGGCACAATGGGGTTAGATTACAGCTCAGGGTTTATTGTACTTACCCATTTGAAAAAAAAAAGACTTTGAGGGCAGATAAAACATTCACCAAGCAGTCAATAAAATGTCAGGACAATCAGAACCAAGCACTTCCCAAAGTACCATGCCAGGTCCAGGACAATAATTAGCAAAACTGTATGACTTTCATGTGTGAAAGTCTGAGCAATTTAAAATGACATTCTACTTTTTTTGTTTGTTTTTTGCTGTTCTGTAATGTAATTTAAATTAAAATCCAGGATTATAACTGGAATGCAGGGTATTAGTTACCAAGTGTTTGTAACTTCATTTTCATGTGTTTAGGAAATTCTGAATAGTTATTGTGACTTCTTTCTGTATTGTATTGTAGATGCAGCCCCAGGCTTTGGGTGTCCCTAAAACTCTAGCTGCCCGAAGCTGGGAATGGGCGACAGGGGATGGATCACTCAATGATTGCCCTGTTCTGTTCATTCCCTCTGGAGCACCTGGCACCGGCCACTGTCAGAAGACAGGATACTGGGCTACATGGAACATTTGTTTGACCCACTATGGCCGTTCTTGTGTTCTTATGTATATATTTGTTCCCAACTCAATGGCACTTTCTCTTGCAGAGCTGTTTTTCCCAAGGGTCAGTCGCTGGAGGGTGGCTCTGGATCTGATCGTGCCTCTCCTGGCTGTTCTCATTGTCCTGGCCGGTTACTGCTTCTGGAGACAACACAGAGTGAAAGGTGAAGTAACAAGAGGCAGGAATTTGGTGTGTGTGTGAGAGAGAGAGATTTAAAAACCAAACCAAAAGTAAAGAGACAGGATTAAGGGGCTTTGATTCAGTGTTCGGAGGAGTTTCAGGCAGTGGGAGCCGGGCTGAGGGTGAAGAGGGAGCTGGATAACTTATGACTTCACAATTGAACCGAGAAGTATCAAGTGATTTCACCCCTTCAGATCTCACTCAAGGATCTCAATTGAATGTGGTTCTGAACTGTTCCATGGGGATCAGCCTGGCTCAGATGGAAACACCATGTGAGGCTCAGTTAGGGTGACTAGACAGTAAGTGTAAAAAATCAGGACAAGGGGTGGGGGGTAATAGGAGCCTATATAAGAAAAAGCCCCCAAAATCGGGACTGTCCCTATAAAATCGGGATATCTGGTCACGCTAGGCTCAGTGAGTGGGGCTTGGAGCACCCAGACATAATTTGGCTGCTTGCAGGAAATCCAGAATGCAAAGTAGGAGGAGAGAGGGGGGCTGTGCAAATGGAAAGGTTAGCAGTTACCGTAGCTGCACTAAGATTTGCTCAGCCTGAGATCCTGCTACAGGAACAGCGCAATGAGCTCTCTAGTGTAGTATGAGTGCTCAACTGTCGTTTTTCCTCTGGTCACAAGGGGCAGAAATTGGCTTTCAGTGATCTGTGCGTTCACACGGAGCTGGGGTTTTCAAAGCTTCCTAAGGGGTCTGAAAAATACTCAATTTTTCTTTAAATTAATGGGCACCAAATGTGCAAACTTCCAAGGCAGCTGTGAAAGTCCTACCCGGAGGGTTTTCTCACCTGAAGGGCTGTGAACTTTATGTAGAAATTTGCAGGTGTCGGAAGAACTGGGAAGGGGAAATGTCTGTTAGAATGATTTCCCAGTGGGGATGGAAGCAGGTAATTCAGAGAAGCAGAAAGGAGCTGTGCTTTTGTCTTGTGAAAGTTGGAACTGGATGCTGTACATTTAGAACTGTCACCTGCACACTTGGTCAGCAGCACCAGGTGTGAACTGGTTTATGGTTTAGTCAGTGGTTTTACAGATGTGGACTGAGCCCATGTTTAGGTGACAGGGACAGGGCCGGCTCCAGGGTTTTGACCACCCCAAACAAAAACAAAACAAAAAAAAAGCTGCGATCGCAATTGCAATCTACGGCCTCAATTCGGCGGGAGGTCCTTCGCTCCGAGCAGGAGTGAGGGACCATCCGCCGAATTGCCGCCGAACAGCTGGACGTGCCGCCCCTCTCCGAAGTGGTCGCCCCAAGCACCTGCTTGGTAAGCTGGTGCCTGGAGCCGGCCCTGGACAGGGATTCACTCATTTTGAGTCCTATGTACAATTTGTCTGTGTGCCCAGAGAGAGCTAGGTTGGGCTCATTTCCAAGCATTAAAAAGGCAGAACAATGAACTGTCACTGTCTTGTTCCCTGGGCCTTGCGGAGAGTGCACTGGTGAGCTGTGTGGCTAGGCTGCTGTAATAACACAAACGCACTCAGGACTTGCACGGCTGGTCTGAGACGCTGCTCACACCCGGCACAAGATGGTCTCGCTCAGGCTGTGCTCAGCAGTGACTGGCAGACATGATGCTATCTCCATTTCCAGCAGTGCTGGTACCCCAGGGCTGACACACCAAAGGGACGAGCTCCCAGCGGGACAGAGCTGATCTTAGAGGTGATGCCTGGAGGGGCCCATCCACACCCCCCTCCCTGGCTCCTGCTGACCTGAGCACCCAGCTCCACCCCATTCTTAGCTGGGGCACCCCCATCTACCCAGGCCCCAGGGGGAGCTGTTCCCATGTGTCACTGTCCCACAAGATTAGAAGTTGGCCTGGGATGGGAATGCAGGGACCTTAAACAATAGGAATTTTACCATTAACATGTGTTCTCCCCCTTTTCTCCCCCCAGAGACGCTGCGATCTGAACTAGAGAGCGAGAAAGGTCAGTGACTGGGCCAGTTACATTAACTGACATTCGGGTTGTTCCCATAAACACAACAGTGTGAAATCTCATCTTTCCCCCTTTTCTCCCCCCAGAGACGCTGCGATCTGCACTGGAAAGTGAGCAAGGTCAGTGTGTGGGGCCAATGGGGTGGGATAATGTTTATATGAGAGTGTTTCCCTAAAATGTGGTGGATCAGTCAACTAGAGATTGCCAGGCGGGGGGACATTTGGAATGAAGCCAAAGGGAGGCTGGGACTCAGTGCAAAGATTGTCACAGTAGGGGATTCCCTTGCTCCCCTTGGGGACATGGCTGTGCCTGGAGGCCCATAGGAAGTGATGGCTAAAACACCTGCAGCAGGGACACTGCAGAGCAGTGGGGAGCTGTGATGGGTGGGAAATGCAGCAGAGTCCCCCATTTCAGCTGGCATTTTGGTGAGGAGGGATTTGTACAGAGACATTCTGATAGGGCGGGAGGGGGCTACATGTGTGTGCTGGAGAAAGTGCAAAACACCCGTGGGGTGGAACAATGACAAAGAAGGTGCTAGTGTTTGAACGGGTGAGGGGGAACGTCTCTGTAACAGCACCAGTGCCCCAGCAGTGAGCTCAGGGCTGCTCGCGCTGACCCAGACGGGCTCTGAAGGGGGAGGGGCCATTTGTCCTAAGAAACCCCATGGAAATTACAGACCTAGAACCCTGAGCCCAGACCTGAGTAGCCCTGGCCCGGCCGGGCCGGGGTCATTCCTGGGGCTGTGAGACTTGTGCAGTGTTTAACAGGATCCTTCACATGGGATCCACCTGTGTCCTGGCCTTTCCACAGCCATGTAAAGAAAGAAGGGGCATGTGGGGGTGTGGGTGTATTTGTTCTGATATCCAGGAGGCACTTGGTACCTGGGGGAAGAAGGGGGATTGTATCTCCTCTCTCCCCGCCCTGTTTTAGCATGACCAGAGGTCACTCTGTACTTGGATGGAGGAGGGAGGGGCCTGAATTCACTGTTCATAGAATCATAGAATATCAGGGTTGGAAGGGACCTCAGGAGGTCATCTAGTCCCACCCCCTGCTCAAAGCAGGACCAACACCAACTAAATCATCCCAGCCAGGGCTTTGTCAAGCCGGGCCTTAAAAACCTCTAAGGAAGGAGAGTCCACCACCTCCCTAGGGAACCCATTCCAGTGCTTCACCACCCTCCTAGTGAAAACATTTTTCCTGTAACTCCTTGTTTTGTCATCTGTTACCACTGAGAACAGTCTAGATCCATCCTCTTTGGAACCCCCTTTCAGGTAGTTGAAAGCAGCTATCAAATCCCCCGTCACTCTTCTCTTCTGCAGACTAAACAATCCCAGTTCCCTCAGCCTCTCCTCATAAGTCATGTGCTCCAGCCCCCTAATCATTTTTGTTGCCCTCCGCTGGACTCTTTCCAATCCTTCTTGTAGTGCGGGGCCCAAAACTGGACACAGTACTCCAGATGAGGCCTCACCAATGTCGAATAGAAGGGAATGATCACGTCCCTTGATCTGCTGGCAATGCCCCTACTTATACAGCCCAAAATGCCGTTAGCCTTCTTGGCAACAAGAGCACACTGTTGACTCATATCCAGTTTCTCATCCACTGTAACCCCTAGGTCTTTTTCTGCAGAACTGCTTCCTAGCCATTCAGTCCCTAGTCTCAGGGCCGGCTTTAGGCCGATTCGCCTGATTCCCCGGAATTGGGCCCCACGCCTAAGAGGGCCCCGTGCCTTAGGCACCTTTTTAATTTTTTTTACTCACCCCGGCGGGCGGTGATCCGCTCCGGGGTCTTTGGCGGCCCCGCTCCCCTGGCCAGAGCGCCGGCCGGGGCGCGACAGCCCCGCGGCCCCGCAACCATGGCCAGAGCGCCGTGGCCCCGTAAGCCCGTCCGGAACGCAGCAGCCCCATGGTCCCGCGACCCCGGCCGGAGCGCGGAAAGCCCCACGACCCCGCTCCCCTGGCCGGCAATCCGAAGTGCCGCCGAAGACTGGGAGTGCCGCCCAGTGAGTACAAGCCCCAGGAATCGGGCCCCGCACTTGCTAAAGCCGGCCCTGCCTAGTCTGTAACCGTGAATAGGATTCTTCCTTCCTAAGTGCAGGACTCTGCACTTGTCCTTGTTGAACCTCATCAGATTTCTTTTGGCCCAATCCTCTAATTTGTCTAGGTCCCTCTGTATCCTATCCCTACCCTCCAGCGTATCTACCACTCCTCCCAGTTTAGTGTCATCTGCAAACTTGCTGAGAGTGCAGTCCATGCCAGCTTCCAGATCATTAATGAAGATATTGAACAAAACCGGCCCCAGGACCGACCCTTGGGGCACTCCGCTTGATACCGGCTGCCAACTAGACATGGAGCCGTTGGTCACTACCTGTTGAGCCCGACGATCTAGCCAGCTTTCTATCCACCTTATAGTCCATTCATCCAGCCCATACTTCTTTAACTTGCTGGCAAGAATACTGTGGGAGACCATATCAAAAGCTTTGCTAAAGTCAAGGAATAACACATCCACTGCTTTCCCCTCATCCACAGAGCCAGTTATCTCCTCATAGAAGGCAATTAGGTTAGTCAGGCATGACTTGCCCTTGGTGAATCCATGCTGACTGTTCCTGATCACTTTCCTCTCCTCTAAGTGCTTCAGAATGGATTCCCTGAGGACCTGCTCCATGATTTTTCCAGGGACTGAGGTGAAGCTGACTGGCCTATAGTTCCCCAGATCCTCCTCCTTCCTTTTTTTAAAGATGGGCACTACATTAGCCTTTTTCCAGTCATCCAGCACCTCCCCCGATCACCATGAGTTTTCAAAGATAATGGCCAATGGCTCTGCAATCACATCCGCCAACTCCTTTAGCACCCTTGGATGCAGTGCATCCGGCCCCATGGACTTGTGCACGTCCAGTTTTTCTAAATAGTCCTGAACCACTTCTTTCTCCACAGAGGGCTGGTCACCTCCTCCCCATGCTGTGCTGCCCAGTGCAGCAGTCTGGGAGCTGACCTTGTTTGTGAAGACAGGCAAAAAAATAATTGAGTACATTAGCTTTTTCCACATCCTCTGTCACTAGGTTGTCTCCCTCATTCAGTAAGAGGCCCACACTTTCCTTGACTTTCTTCTTGTTGCTAACTGTAGTGGGTGGACACCCGCTCCTGCCCTGAGGGGCTTGGAACAGCCCTGGGAGAAGGCTGGGGCAGGGAAGGCTGAGCTGATTGGGGGGAAGTGGCTGCAGCTGGGGCCACGCCCGAAACAGGCTCAGCTGGCCCTATAAAGGCTGGGAGCCAGGAGCTCAGACACAGAGTCTCTCTCTGCACTCAGAGAGAGAAGGACCTGGCTGCAGGGAGCTAGACACAGGCTACCTGTAGTGGAGCAGGGCTGGGGAAAGGCTGAGGAGTTCCAGCCTGGAAAGCCCCAGGCTGCGGCCTAGGAGAAGGCCAAGGGGTACTAGGGGTTGCAGAGGGCAGCAGGTCCAAACCCCCCTTGCCAGTGATGAGTGGCCTATACTGCAGTATGCCCCAGGGAGTGGGGGCTAGTTGGAGACTGGCAGTGGCCTTATCCTGAGGCGAGGTGGGGCTAGTGGGTGGGGGTTCCCCAGGGAGGGGAAACCCAGAGCAAGGGGTTCTGCCAGAGGGCAGCCCCCCAGATAAGGGCACCGGGGTCCTGGGAGGGACGCGGGGGCCAGAAGTTGTGACAAGGCGGATCACCGGCCTGCAGAGGGCGCTCCGGAGGCTGGATTGAGCTGATTCCCCAGACAACCAGCAGGAGGCGCCGCAGGGGTGAGTCCAACCCCTTACACTAACATACCTCAAGAAACCCTTCTTGTTACTCTTAACATCTCTTGCTAGCTGCAACTCTAAGTGTGATTTGGCCTTCCTGGTTTCGCTCCTGCATGCCTGAGCAATATTTTTATACTCCTCCCTGGTCATCTGTCCAATCTTCCACTTCTTGTAAGCTTCTCATTTGCGTTTAAGATCAGCAAGTATATCACTGTTAAGCCAAGCTGGTCGCCTTCCATATTTACTATTCTTTCTACACATCGGGATGTTTTTTTCCTGCAACCTCAATAAAGATTCTTTAAAATACAGCCAGCTCCCCTGGGCTCCTTTCTCCCTCATGTTATTCTCCCAGGGGATCCTGCCCATCAGTTCCCTGAGGGAGTCAAAGTTTTCTTTTCTGAAGCCCAGGGTCCGTATTCTGCTGCTCTCCTTTCCCCACTGCCCCCTCCCAATACCTGCCCTTTCCCCACTGCCCCCCTCCCAGGATCTGCCCTTGCATCCAGCTGTGAGGGAGAAGCGCATGACCTGGATGTTTCTGCTGAAATGATCAGCGGAGAGGTAACTGCAAATGGCGACCATTTAATGGTCAACCAGGCTTTAGTGTCAGCATCCCAGCCCCACTGTGCTGAGTGTGAGCAGCCAACAGCGCTGCCTGCAGACTCAGGCCAGAACGGGCACCCTTCCCCTGTGTCTTGCTGAGCCAGACTCTCCAGTTCAGCTCCAGCACAGAGCCAGTTAGGACCACACCCCTCCGGAGTTCCTTAGACACTGAGATTCACTCAGCCTTGTGGCTTCTCAGTTAACAGGGACTTTTCCAGCACCCAGTGTTCAGCCTTTCTAGGAGCCTGAACCCCAAATAAATCCATTTTACTCTGTATAAAGCTTATACAGGGTAAACTCATAAATATTGGCCCTCTATATCATGGAAAGAGAGAGATGCACAGCTATTTGCACCCCCCTGCCCAGGTAACAATTACTTACACTGTGTTTATTAATAAAAGTGGTTTTATTAAGTATAAGAAGTAGGATTTAAGTGGTTTTAAGTAATAACAGACCGAACAAAGTAAGTCATCAAGCAAAATAAAACAAAATACACAAGTCTAAGCCTAATACATTAAGAAACTGATTACAGGTAATATCTCACCCTCAAAGATATTCCAGTAAGCTTCTTTCACAGACTAGACTCATTCCTAGTCTGGGCTCAATCCTTTCCCCTGGTTCAGTCTTCTTTAGTTCCAGCAGACATCTTAGGTGGTAATCAGGGGTTTTCTCAGGACTGGCCACCTCTTTTGTCTGTGCTTGGCCCCCACCCCTGCTTCTGAATGGAAAGGTAGAAGATTTAAGATGGATTCCAGTATCAGGTGACATGGTCTCTGTAAGACCCCAGTCTCCATTCTTCCTGGGCTGGCCCACGCATACACAGGAAGGTTTGCAAGTAAACAAAGCCATTCACAACTCATTGTTTCTGAAGCACTCTTAATGGCCTCCACTTAATCTGACTACATCAGAGTACAAGTTTATATTTTATTTTCCTAACTCCAGACATAGAAATAATACATGCAAACAAATAGGATGAACATACTTAGTAGATTATAACCTTTCTAATGATATGTTACATGGGGCATTTAGCACAAAGCATATTTCAGTTATGTTTAATTCATGTTCATAAGCATATTTTCATAAAGCGCATGGAGTGCAACGTCAGTGAGATTTTCACATCCACCCCACTTCAACCCCTTTATGTTCAGTAAAAGGACCAGGGCTCCAGCCATATAGGGGAAAATTCATGGGCAGCAAGTATACGTCAGGAGAGGCTAAGCCGGAGCCGATCCACACCAGACACCTGGGCAGTGATTGCCCTCCCTCTTCCTCTCCCTGCTGGGAGTGGACTTCTGCCCGAGGAAGTTTTTGCTTATTTATTATGCGCCATGCAGGGTCCGGTGCAGCTGAGGAGGCGGTATCTGGTTCTCAGCTTCCCGGGTTCACCAGTCATCTGCCTGGGCTCCAGATGAACTGGGGAAGCTGAGTCGCAGATACCGCCTCCTCAGCCGCCCTGGAACCTGCATGCGGCATATAAAAACTCATCAGCAGCGTTCTCCACCCCGCCCGCTGCTGCCTGGCTACTCCTCTCTCTCCACCCCCCTCTCTGGAGGTACTTGCTGCCACTCGCTGGTTCCCCGCTCGGCCCCCACTGCTGCTTGCTGGTTCCTCCTCTCCAGGAGAGGAGGGACAGGAAGCTCAGAGTGGGTGGGGGCAAGGAGGCCATTGGGAGAGTGAAAGGACCAGCAAGTGGTGGCGGGGGGCTGAGAGAAGAGGGACGCACATGGAGAGTGCTGGGGTGCAGTGGGGGTGGGGGGAAGAGATGGGATGGGGAGCTAGCCTCCCCGAGAGGAAGCGTCTCCCGCCGCCCATGGGAGGATTCCTGCAGTGCAGGCACTGCATAGGACACCTATAGGCTGTCCTCTGAGGACTCACTCACAAGCCCTAGTGGGAACAGGAGGGGTTTCTTGGGGACTGGGGTGGTGCCACAGCACACAGTGCTGCAGAGATTCTGGGCCGTGCTGCTGCCTTTAGGCACCCAGGCAAAGGCTGCCATAACTAAAGGCAGAAACCCTCACTCCCATTATGGAACAAGAGCGCTGACTGGTGTAACATGAGCAGCTTAAATTCCCACCTTGCCTTACACTGGTGTAACTTTTCCCTGCAGACAAGCCCTGAGTTACAGCAGGGGCTGCTTTGGCATCCACCGCACCCAGGGTCAGGGGGATCCAGGGGGTCTTAAAGCTGCCTGAGCCCAACGTGCCCCTGGGCTGCAGGTTCCGAGCACAGAATCTCACCCTGAGAGTTTAGATCATGGAACACAATTATGTGGCAATTCTGTAACTAGAGGGTTGCACAAATCATTGCTTACACAGGGCCAATGGTGCATCCAGCAGGGATCCTCAACCCCTCCCCCCACTTTCAACAGGGCTGCTCCCCCTTCCCCCGGCCATAACCCTACTTGTTTTCGTGAAAAGCAGAAAAATTGAAAAAATAATTTCCACTAAAATCAGGCTTTTCTGATTGTTACCCAAATCAATAGGGTTCTGACCAGAGTAGGGCGGTGGGGGCCTGGCTGAAGCACAAGGGTGAGGAGCCCAGCTGGGGGGTGACTGGAGTGGGGTGAGGGCCTGCTAACCCTGACTCTAACCTCACCCTCACCTTAAATCCTAACCCTGAGGTCACTGCCTCACCCTGATCCCGAGGGATCAAATGGAAATTTCAGTCGAAATCAGACTTATACAGTTCTACAGTTTTCAGCAAAATTGTGGGGTTTCTGCCCACTGATGCCTAGAACATGCCCTGAAACGCTGGAGCAGATGGGACGTAGTTTTCAAAAGTTATCCCGTTACAGACAGACAAACACCATTGAGGGTCAGTGTGGGGCCTTGCTTCACTCAGCCAAAAGAGAAAGCAGCCAGTCACTCAGTGTTTTAACTGCGCTAGGCATTGTGTCCACAGTATAACGCCGGCAGTGGGAATAGCTCAGCAGAGCGCCCCTGTGTGTGTGCTACTTTCTACCAGTAGAAAAGCTACTCCTATGAGATTGCAATAGTTGAGTTAAATCTTCTGCCTTGTAACACCCCTCTCCTGTTGTTCACTTCCAGCGGCACATCGTGCAGAGAAAGGTAAGCTCCCTTTGTTCATTGCAATGGGAGGGGAGGGGGAATCTGAGACTTTACAGCAAGTTTCATAGACCTCTGGGGCAGGTGTTGAAAGCTCTCACTCTGAACAGAAAGGAAGGGAGGCGGCTGGCCACCGTGGTACGTGTTGTCCTGGGCCTTGTTGTGTTCACTGCCAGGGCCCCAGGCAGGGAGAGGGGGAAGGCAGTGCCGAGCCCCAGCAGTGTCTGGGGACATGTCCAACCAGGGGGGCCTGTAGGACCGAGTCCATCAAGCTGCAACTGACAAGTGAGGAGGGGCTGGGGGAATCCCCAGGACCGAGCATGGATCCCAACGAGCTCGGGGTCTTATCCGCTGCCGGCCACGGGGCGTGGTAAGGTGGAGAGAGGGGCAGTGGTGGAAGGGAGAAGGGGGCTGGGGACCAAGAGCCAGGCTTTGTGAGGAGACGGGGAGGTGGCTGGGGGGGTAAGCCTGGTTTGGAGGAGTATGGGGCTGCTTTGGGGAGAAGGGGGAGGTAGTTCAAGAGGGTAGGGGATGAGTTGGGGGCAGGGGCTGTTGTGGGGAGGCAGGATAAGGTGGGGAGGAGCTTGGGAAGAAAGTAATTCTTATGTAAAATGCTGCTTTTAACCATTTTAATTTAAATGAAACAAGCACAGAAACAGTTTTCTGAACTTGTCAATGTTTTTTAAGCTTTCCCTTCATTTTTTAAATAGTTTGTTTAACCCAGCGCTGTACTGTATTTGCCTTTTTTTCCCCCTGCTCCTGGCTGACAGCGTACTTCTGGTTCCAAAGGAGCTGTGGTTGAGCGG
Source organism: Chrysemys picta bellii (assembly GCF_011386835.1). NCBI lineage: Eukaryota > Metazoa > Chordata > Testudines > Emydidae > Chrysemys > Chrysemys picta. The sequence goes on along the minus strand of NC_088801.1, from coordinate 79,324,839 downwards.
TCCATTCATAATGCTGGTGTTCGTAACCTTGAGGTTCTACTGTAGCTCACCCCCTCCTCCCTGCACAGCACAGCATGGTTGTCAATGGTGGCACTGACGTACCCTTTGCACCACCGCTCTGTTCACTCTGCTTGTGTGTTTGGCCCCTTCCCTGCCCTGCGTCTGTCTTGTCTGGTTAGACTGTGAGCTCTTTGGAGCAGGGACTGGTGGCTCCTCAGTGTCTGTGCAGTGCCCAGCGTTGGCCTGGGCTGGGCTCTAGGCACTGCCATAACACAGACAGGGAGCACACACTTGGTTACTCATGTAGGCTGAGCTGCACACCTAGGTAGGCCCACAGCCCCACTACAGTGAGGTCTTTCACCCCACCCCACCGCCACTCTGGGCAGATCCCTATTGTTACGGGGGGAAATTGGAAAACCAAATGCCACTAAAATCCGGCTTTTCCATGTTTCTGATTTTCACCAAAATCAGGAGGGGAGGGGTCTGGCTGGACTGGGGACAAGTGCCTTGGCTAGGGTGATGGCTGGAGGGGGATGAGGGGCACCCTGACCATGGCAGCAGGTATCAGAGGCAGGGGAAGGCAATGCCTTCCTAAACTGCCAAGCGTAGCCTTGCCCACGCTCCTCCCCCAGGCACCCCCCTGCTTCTGCCGCGGCTCCCGAACTCTTCGTCTCCTGGGGCTGCCCGGTGCTCTGGGGCTGGAGAGGCTGGGGCCACGCACCATCCTGTCAGCAGGTTGAGGGGAGATTGGAGGCGCTCAAGGACTCAGAGCCTGCCCCTATGGTCGGGGGGGCTTGGCTCCCATGGGGCCTCAGGCAGAAGGAGCGGGGCTATGGGATTGCATCCCCCAGCTCTAGGTTCACCCACTGCCCATGACCCTGACCCTAATCCGAGCCCTGAGGTCCCTGCCTCACCCTGTATCCTGAGGTTTTAGTGGAAATCAGGCTTCTACAGTTCTCCATGTTTCACCAAAATTAGGAGGTTTCTGCCCACGGATGCCTAGAACATGCCCTGAACCTGAGCTGATGGGATGTGATTGTCAAAAGTTATCACGTTGCAGACAGACAGACAGAAACCCAATCGAGTTGAGTATGGGGCCTCGCTTCCCTCGGCCAATTCAGCAGCGTAGTTAAGCACATGCTGGACTCTAAGCCCTTGAGTCAGTCTAGCCCTGTTCAGTGTGTGCTTAAGTGTTCCGCTGAATCAGGCTCTAAAACAGAAGCTTTTAAGAACAGAATGCTTGCGTTGTTTGAGAATTGTGATAACTCTGGAGTTTTGCATTTCCATCTCAATGCCTGGGCCTTTTGGAATCCTTTGTCTATTTGGGGTTTTTTCTTTACTTGTCTGTTTTGTAAATCTGCATATTCTCTTTAGCCATGTTGTGATAAATGGGGGGGGGGGTAGCTCCCTTTTATGGACACCCAGCCAGTCAGTAGCTATAGAATCCTCCTTCACAGCTGTGCCCTAACTGCCTTACCTGTAAAGGGTTAAGAGAAGCTTAACCTGAGTTGGCACCTGACCAGGGGAACCAATAGGGAGGCTGCACCCTTTCAAATTGGGAAAAACTGCTTGGGGCGGGGGTGTCTTTCATCTCTCGGCTGGAGAGAGGGGAAGGCAGCAACAAGCTGTGAGCACTAAGCCAGGTATGGAAAATCATCAGCAGCATATCTAGAAACTCCTCATTTGGAACCCCAGATATGTAAGTAGCACAGGGAAAGTTAAGACAGATGTGATTAGAAATCTTTTTGGTTGTTTTGGTCTGTGGATTCCTCTGTGCTAACCCCAGGTGTTTTTGTTTTGCTTGTATCCTTTAAGCTAAACCCCAAGAAAGTTATTTTTAGTGTTGAATCCCTAAAGCCTGAGGTTTCCAATGTTTCTTTCTTTTTTTAATAAAATTTTCCTTTTTTGTTAAAGAATCCTTTGATTCCAAAGTCCTTAGACAAAGGGTTGGTCTGTGCTCACATTGCTAAGGCAACTGGTTGTATTTTATTCTCAAGCCTCCCCAGGAAAGGGGATGAAGAGGCTTGGGGGGCTATTTTGGGGGGATAGGGATTCCAAGTGACCCTTCCCTGAATATTTGTGGAAATTACTTGGTGGTGACAGCAATATCTGTCCAAGGCAGAGCACTGTGCCTTGGAAGAGTTTTAACCTAAGCTGGTAGAAAATGAGCTTCGGGGGTCTTTCATGCAGGACCCCACCTTCTGCACTCAAAGTGACAGGGTGGGTATTAGCCTAGACACTTGTAACTGTCCTTTTCTTTTACTCCTGCTGAACTCTTGGCCTCAATGATATCTTGTGGCAAATTGATCCATAGGCTAATTATGCATTCCATAAAACGGTATTTCATAGACTCATACAATCATAGGACTAGAAGGGACCTCGAGAGGTCGTTTCCTCTTACAGTCTGAAATTTGCTGCTTTTCAGTTTACTTGAGTATCTTCTTGCTCTTGTATTAGGAGAGAAGGTAGGTCTGAGAACCCAATTTCTCTCTCACGCTCACTGCTTTGTATTTCTCTGTTACGTCTCCTAACTAAACTAAAATGTCCAACCTTTTCCAATCGCTTATACGGACGAGCCTTCAGTGCTCTAATCATTATTATTGCTCCATTTCTGTAATCTCCTTTCTGAGATGGGATGACCAGCACTATGCACAGTGCCCAGGTGAGGGACTAGATAAGTATATTTTTCTATCCTGTTCTTTCTGCATCCTAACTCTTCATTCTTTAAACCATTGCTGCACATTGAGCAGAGATCTTCATGGAGCAGTGTACGGAGAGGCTGGGTCATTCTCCTGAGTATAGAATCATAGAGTCATAGACTTTAAGGTCAGAAGGGACCATTATGATCATCTAGTCTGACTTCCTGCACAATGCAGGCCACAGAATCTCACCCACCCACTCCTGTATCAAACCCCTGACCTATGCCTGAGTTATTGAAGTCCTCGAATCGTGGTTTAAAGACTTCAAGGTTTAGAGAATCCTCCAGCAAGTGACCCATGCCCCACGCTGCAGAGGAAGGCAAAAACCCCCCAGGGCCTCTGCCAATCTGCCCTGGAGGAAAATTCCTTCCCGACCCAAATATGGTGATCAGCTAAACCCTGAGCATGTGGGCAAGACTCACCAGCCAGACACCCAGGAAAGAATTCTCTGTAGTAACTCAGATCCCACCCCATCTAACATCCCATCACAAGCCATTGGGCATATTTACCACTAATAGTCAAAGATCAATTAATTGCCAAAATTAGGCTATCCCATCATACCATCCCCTCCATAAACTTATGAAGCTTAGTCTTGAAGCCAGATATGTCTTTTGCCCCCACTGCTCCCCTTGGAAGGCTGTTCCAGAACTTCACTCCTCTGATGGTTAGAAACTTTCGTCTAATTTCAAGTCTAAACTTCCTGAAGGCCAGTTTATATCCATTTGTTCTTGTGTACACATTGGTACTGAGCTTACATAATTCCTCTCCCTCCCTGGTATTTATCCCTCTGATATATTTATGAAGAGCAATCATATCTCCCCTCCGCCTTCTTTTGGTTAGGCTAAACAAGCCAAGTTTTTTTAGTCTCCTTTCATAAGACAGGTTTTCCATTTCTCGGATCATCCTAGTAGCCCTTCTCTGAACCTGTTCCAGTTTGAATTCATCCTTCTTAAACATAGGAGACCAGAAGTGCACACAGTATTCCAGATGAGGTCTCACCAGTGCCTTGTATAACGGTACTAACATCTCCTTATCTCTACTGGAAATACCTCGCCTGATGCATCCCAAGACCACATTAGCTTTTTTCATGGCCATATCACATTGGCGGCTCATAGTCATCCTGTGATCAACCAATACTCCGAGGTCCTTCTCCTCCTCTGTTACTTCCAACTGATGCGTCCCCGACTTATAACAAAAATTCTTGTTATTAATCCCTAAATGCATAACCTTGCACTATTCACTATTAAATTTCATATTATTACTATTACTACAGTTTACAAGGTCATCCAGATCTTCCTGTATGATATCCGGTCCTTCTCTGTATTGGCAATACCTCCAAGCTTTGAGTCATCCGCAAACTTTATTAGCACATTCCCACTTTTTGTGCCAAGGTCAGTAAAAAAAAAAAAAAAAAATTAAATAAGATTGGTCCCAAAAACAATCCCTGAGGAACTCCACTAGTAACCTCCCTCCAGCCTGACAGTTCACCTTTCAGTATGACCAGTTGTAGTCTCCCTTTTAACCAATTCCTTATCCACCTTTCAATTTTCATATTGATCCCCATCTTTTCCAATTTAGCTAATAATTCCCCATGTGGAACCATATCAAATGTCTTACTGAAATCGAGGTAAATTAGATCCACTGTTACCTTCTCAAAGGAGATCAGGTTGGTTTGGCACAATCTACCTTTTGTAAAACCATGTTGTATTTTGTCCCAATTACCATTGACCTCAATGTCCTTAACTACTTTCTCCTTCAAATTTTTTTCCAAGACCTTGCATACTACAGATGTCAAACTAACAGGCCTGTAGTTACCCAGATCACGTTTTTTTCCTTTCTTAAAAATAGGAACTACGTTAGCATTTCTCCAGTCATACAGTACAACCCCTGAGTTTACAGATTCATTAAAAATTCTTGCTAATGGGCTTGTAATTTCATGTGCTAGTTCCTTTAATATTCTTTGATGAAGATTATCTGGGCCCCCCGATTTAGTCCCATTAAGCTGTTCGAGTTTGGCTTCTACCTCGGATCGGTAATATCTACCTCCATATCCTCATTCCCATTTGTCGTCCTACCATTATCCCTAAGCTCCTCATTAGCCTCATTAAAGACTGAGGCAAAGTATTTGTTTAGATATTGGGCCATGCCTAGATTATCCTTAACCTCCACTCCATCCTCAGTGTTTAGAGGTCCCACTTCTTCTTCCTTCTTTGTTTTCTTCTTATTTATATGGCTATAGAATCTTTTACTATTGGTTTTAATTCCCTTTGCAAGGTCCAACTCTACATCGCTTTTGGCCTTTCTCACTTTATCCCTACATGTTCTGAACTCAATAAGGTAGCTTTCCTTGCTGATCACTCTCATCTTTTTTTTTTTCCCCCCTTAACCTGAGGGTGTCACCACAACCCCTCTGTCCAGACTGAACACACCTGTGTTCTTTTCTGAGGGCATTACCACAACCCCTCAACTCAATAGGTCTGACCTAAGCCACACATTGGCTTACCCTGGGGCAACAACACATTCCCCAGCCCCGCGTACGCATATTACTTACCTTACATGGGGCAACCAATTCCCCGACACCGTTCTGCATCTGATCTTGTTGCATAAGCAGAAGTTTGCATGGTGTGAGCCCAAAGGGACAGACGGCCCCATGGTCAGTCCTTCTCCGATAGCCCAATAGAGATTTCAAAAGGTCTCTTACCTCTGAGTTGGCGCCTGGGGTTCAAAGGGGGACGGTCCGTAGCAGCAGTCACTGCCTCAGCCGGGCGTAGCCATCCAAGTCACATGGCACCAAATATTGTGGAAGAAACGAACTCCACTCTCAGGTTGGAAGCAACAAAATCAGAGACAGCTTTATTCAGGACATGCAATTGCAAGGGAAGAACACAGCTGACAGAGAGCATCTCTGCCTCAGTTTCTCCAAAGTACAAGCAAAATCACACAAGCATTTATACCTCTTTGTGACGTGCATTAATTAAAAACATCTGCATTTTATTTAGGCTAGTTGCTATCTATTCCAGTATTTTCTCACTTTCTCTTCTCAAACAGCGTTATCTCAAGGCTGGGTCACACTGACTATTCTGCTGTTTTCTACTCGCTTCTGACGTGAGCCCGGCTTCTACAGGTTTCGCAATATTAGGCTAAGACTTGACAGAACAGTTGCTCTGTCTCTCACACTTAAATGGCTGCACTTAAACCCTCTCTTTCTTTCCCTGCTTTCACAGAACTGAATTAGCTCATGATCGCTCGAACCAAGGTTGTCCCCTACAACCATTTCTTCTACGAGGTCCTCACTACTCACCAAAACCAAATCTAAAATGGCATCCCCTCTTTTTGGTTCAGCAACTATTTGGTGAAGGACTCCATCAGCTATCGCATCCAGGAAAATCTGAGCCCTGTTATTATTACTAGCACTTGTCCTCTAGTCTATATCTGGGAAGTTAAAGTCTCCCATGATCACACAATTCCCATTAGTGTTTACTTCATTAAAAACATTAAAGAGGTCTTTATCCATATCCAAATCAGATCCCGGCGGTCTATAGCACACCCCAAGCACTATCTCAGGGGAGGCTCTAGTAACTTTCTTCCCCAACATGCGTCTGACGAAGTGGATATTCACCCACGAAAGCTTATGCTCTAGTACATCTGTTAGTCTCTAAGGTGCCACAGGACTCTTTGTTGCTTTCTTCCCCAATGTGATTTTTGCCCAGACAGACTCTGTCTTATCCATTCCATCCCTTCTTATTTCTTTACAGTCTACCTCATCATTGATATACAATGTTACTCTACCACCTTTGCCTTTATTTCTGTCTTTCCTAAACAGCACATACCCTTCAATACATGTACTCCAGTCATGACTACTATTCCACCATGTTTCTGTTATCCCTATAATATCTGGTTTCACTTCCTGCACCAGTAACTCTAGTTCCTCCATTTTGTTACCTAGGCTCCTCGCATTGTTGTACAAACATCTTAATTTTTGCTGTTTGGCTTCTCTCCCATTCTTTACCCTATTAGGCACAGACATTCTACCGCCAATATCAGCTATTAGACCAGTATCTACGCTACCTTTCCTCCTTATGTCCAGTCTCCTACCCAAGGCTGTATCCTTTCTTACTTCGTTTTCTTTCCTCTCAATATTAAAATCTGGCGTGGAGATTACCTGGACATCTCCCAACCATCTCCCCCAGATTCCTAGTTTAAAGCTCTCTTAATCAGTGGTGCCAGCCTCCATCCTAGAAGTCTATTTCCCTCCCTACTCAGGTGAAGTCCATCCCGAGAGAACAGTCCTCTGTCCATGAATGCTTCCCAGTGGCCATACATCCCAAAGCCCTCCTTATAGCACCACTGCCAAAGGGTGTTCACACGTGCTCCCTCTGTCGACAGATCATGTCCACATTGGGTGCACCATCATCAACAGTGTGAGCAATGCACCGTGGGTATGTATCCCACAGTGCAGTGTTGTGGGAAGGAAGAGCTGAGCGCTGCCCATCTTGGGATTCTCTCCAAGTTCTCCCACAGCCCCCTCAGCTGCCGGGAGCAGGATCACAAGTAGCTCTGTGAGCTCTCTGTGCTGAGGAATGGCAAAGCAGCACCGCCGTCTATCCCCCAGCTCCCACTGCAGCGGCAGTCTGCCAGCTGCTGTGTTCCTAGTGCCGGGCAGAACAGGAGCAGTCCAATGATTTGCTCTTTGTTTGTTCCCCAAAGGGAGCAGCACACTCCGCCTTCAGATACTTCCCCAAGCTTTGAAAGGGGAGGTGCGCATGCCTGCAGGGCAGCAGAGATCAAAACACTGAGCAGAGCAATCAGGGCAGCATTGTGGGATATTGGCAGAAGCCAGTTCTGTTGACAAAACAGTCAGCAGTGTCTACACTGGCTCTTTGTGGACAATAAAGGGAGAGGAAAAGACAAAAGTCTCTCGTAGGGATGGAAGTTTTTTTTGTCGCCCAAACAGGGTGGTTTTTTGCAACAAGAGTCCCATTGCGGTCTGTACGCTCTTGCTGTTTTGTCGCCAAAAGGCAGTTTTTGGTGACAAAACTTGATCGTGTAGACAAGGCCTGAGTTCCCTCTAAGAGAGGGGCCCTTCCCCCTCCATGATGCCTGCCGGCAGGGGGGCAAAGACTCTTCCCTGGAGCTAGCTGCTGTCAGCAGGGAGAGGGCTGGGGGGGACTCGTCTGGCCCCAGCCCCCGGGCAGCTTGCCTGCCCCTCAAACTCCTCATCTCTGGCCCCACCCCAGAGCCCGCACCCCCAGCCAGAGCCCTCACACCCCTCTCATCCCAACCCTCTGCCCCATCCCTGAGCCCCCTCCTGCATCCTGAACCCTTCATCCCTGGCACCACCCCACAGCCCTCACCCCCACATCGGCTCTCACATTGAAGGTTATTTGCCAAAGTGGCCCCACTTCAAAAGTAGTGAAGAGCACTGCTCTAGTTTGAACTTTTACAGGAAAGTCCATTCAGTGCAGATGGGCATCTTCCATGGTCCATTGTGAGCTAACTGTTCCTTGATGGGACACTCAACTTGAATGGTCCCTCCCGGATGAGCAGGCTAAATACGTTGTGGGCATTACCACAAGAGCCAACACTATTTGAAATACAAGTACATAGCTATTATTTATAACTTCAGATACAAAATGAAACTTTGCATACAAACACAAGCTCCCTAAAGTTAGAGAGGCCATTGGTGCTCAAACTGTGACTCCACCCTCTCGTGCATACAAATAGCATAATCATAACCAGCAAATCATAACCTTTCCATACACACATCACTTGCCCACCTTTGTACAATACTCACTGCATTTACATAGCACTGATTGCAGAAATTATATATATATATATATATATATATATGGCCATATTTTGATAATATGTCTAATAACATCACACCTCCTAATTCCCATCATGCACTTAACCTGGTGTACTGTATGTTCCATTCTCCTGGCTTCACAGGGTTAATATTTTCCATTTGCTGAGGGATCCCTGTTTGGCTCTAACAACCTCTTGCATCTAGCCTGGTGGGATTACTGTGTTTCTCCTCTTGCTGATTGCTCTGTGCAGGGAAAGGAGCAGAGAGCTCCCAGGTGTCTAGCTGCTGGCGTAGCTTGCTTTACGGTCTTTTTTACTTGCTTCCCTTCTGCACAATACTGTGGCACTGACTCATTTCTCTGTGTTTTATTTTTAGACAAACTCCAGGCTGAGCTCAGTAAGTTCCATTCCCCCCAGTAGGACCCTTGTGTGACATTGTCTCCTGCTCAGCGTGTCTGTGTCCAGGGGCATTCTCACCCCTCTGTCTGTGTTTGGTTGCAGGGTGGAGAATCGCCCAGGTCTACGCAGGTACTGTACATACCACTGGTATTTTATCCCTGGTGAGACCCACCTCCCCTGAGAGATCTCTGCTCCTTTCCCTGCACAGAGCATTTTCCTGTGCCATTCAGTAGGCTGGAAATAGCAATGCTACTGGGGGCAGATGGAAAGGGGCAGGCAAACCCCAGGCTTATTGCAGAGCAGGGAGATGTTCCCTTTGGGAAAGGGCTGATTAGTGAGGGAATACTGCCCCCGGTGTCACCTTTCCAGGGTGGTACCTGGGTTTTGCAGGACGGACGCTCTTACCTGTCCATCACTGGCACTGAATGGCTCAGCTCTCGCCTCCCAGCAGCAGGATTTCCATGCTCAGACTGGGCTTTAGCCACAGTTT
>NC_088801.1:79302156-79314946 GCF_011386835.1 Chrysemys picta bellii | reverse complement strand
CCCACCCCCTGCTCCAGCCTAGAGCCTGCACCCAAACTCCCTCCAGAGCCTTAGGCAAGTGGTGGTGGTGGGGAGTTTGGGGGCACCATCAAAATTTCTACAAACCTGCCGCCCTTGGACGTACAGTGAGTACAATCTAGACTAGTGAGTAGCTGTGCCCCCCCCCCCCCTTCTTTACACTGCTTTGCTGCTCTAGCATCTAGTCAGGACTGTACACAAAGAGCTTGGACTGGGTGTCCCTGCTGTTGGCTAGTCACCCCGAGGCTCTTGCCAGCCTGTGGTATAATTATAATTATACCACAGGGTAATCCCAGCACACTCCCAGGTCCACATTTTCCCTGGAAATGTTTGTCTTCTCCTGGCCAGCTCTCTCCTGGACAATACAAACTTGCCAATTTAAAGTCTGCCAATTTATTACTAGAAATGATATGCATGAATCTTCTTATCACAAATGAAGTTTCCAAAAATCTTCAATTCAAACACATTAGATAAAACAAATTTATTCGCCACAACAAAATAGATTTTAATTGAATGCAAGTAATGATGAGGCATAAACGGTTACCAGAAAAATAAAGGTAACACACAACTTGTGCCGAACGTAAAAATCTTCATTGCCCCACAACACCCTTCTGACAACAAAAATTGCTACATGACCCGCAGAGGTGGGACTGAAGGCTGAGCCCACCCCAACCCTGCCACTTTGGGGGGGAAGCCAAAGCCTTCCTGAGCTCCGCTCCTCGGGGGGAGAAGAGCAAAGCTGAAGCCCAAGGGCATCAGACCCAAGCATGGGGTCTGTAATCTGAGCTCCACCGCCAAGGCTGAAGCCCTCAGGCTTCGGCTTCGGCCCTGGGGGGTGGGACTCGAGCTTCAGCCATCGAGCTCCAAGCAAGTCTAAGCCATCCCTGGTGACCCCATTAAAATGGGGTTGGGACCCACTTTGGGGTCCCAACCCACAGTTTGAGAACCTCTGAGATAGTCTGTTCTGAGACTTTCTCTCTCCTCTGTTTACCTGTTCCACTGTGGATTGAATAAGTAAAGATCATTGGGCACAGGTGCTGACTTTCTTCTTTGGGTGGGTGCTCCGCCTCTGCCCCTTCCCCCAAGGCCCCACCCTTGCTCTGCCTCATTCTGCCCCCTCCCCCAGCTCCTCCCACCCACTGCCAAGCAGCTGATCAGCAGGGCCCACCAAACAGCTGATCGGAGGGTGGGTGGTGAGCACCCACTTTTTTATTTGAGGGTGCGCTAGCCCTGGAGCACCCGCTGAGTCGGCACCTATGATTGGGCCAGAGAGAGTGAGTATGCGACTGACTCTACAGCTGGGTGGTTAGAACACCCGCCTGTGAGGTGGGAGAGCCAGGGTCCAGTCCCCTGCTCCAATGGCCCTTTAATTATTTATCCACCATGGAAAATCCTCGACAGGAGAGACTGAGGGAGCCCCCCACGTCAGCATAGCCTAGCGGTTAGAGCTCTTTCCTGAGAGCAGCAGAGCCCTATTCCAATCCCTTCTCCCCCTTGGGCAGAGGGGGAGCTTAAACCGGGAGTCCCCACATTCTAGGGGAATGCTCTAGCCACTGAGCTAAAATTTCTGAGGGAAGCCCTTCCCCACCAGCGATTGTGTGTGACCTCGCCTGAGGGACCCAATCTGAGAGACAGTCCCTGAGCACGCCTACCAAACTGGGCCTGGGATGGCTGGACACCACTCTTCCCCCAGTCTGTGGAGCACGCTGGGGTTCAGGCAGGGCTAGGCGTCCACGGGCCTAAAGGGAGGCCGCCATGGTTATGGCTGGAGGGAGAGAAACAGGCAGACGGAACTATTACTGCACAAACTTTGGCGCTAAGTGAGTTTTGGCACCTACAGGTTCAGCAGGAAGTTTCTGCATCACGGTAGAGCTGAAACCAGGGACTTAGGCCCCGAGCTGCAGCCCTACATGACTCAGGAGCGCACGTCCTATTGACAGTTACTGGGATCTGTGCCCCTCAGTCACAGGTGACGATCCCCCCCTGTCTGTGCAGTGCCTGGCACAACGGGGAACTGGCCTGAGTGGCCTCTAGGCCTCACTGTAATGTCCCCCTGGCACCCACCCGTCCCCACAGCTCCCACAGTGCCTGCCTATCCCATTCCCTTGCTGCCCCCACAACTTCTGCCTCCTGCACCACCCCAGCCTGAGCCTGGCACCTGCCCTTTTCCTCCCCTCACCAACATTGTGCCTGCAGTCTGCCCCCCTAGCACCCGTCCCCTTCCTTGGCTTGGGCCAGCCCCTCCCCACTCCTCTGCCCCTCACCACTCCCCTCCTCCCAGCCCCATGGCACCTGCCCCTCGAACCTGGTGCCCTGCTGCAACCCACCCCCCAGCCCTCTCAACACACCCTCCCCCTGCTGCCGTTCCATCCCCGCACCCACCCCCATTTCTTTCCCTGTGATCGCCACCCCCTCGCACCTGCCTCTCCCCTCTGGTGCCCACCCCTCTGTTTCCCCCCCTGAATCACCCTGGCAACCACCCCACCCCTCACCTTTTGCCCTGGTACATGCCCATCCCTGGTGTCCTGTCCCATCCCCTGGCCCCCACCCTTTCTTCCCCCTCTGATTCCTTGGTGCCTGCCTTAGGCCCCACTACTGCCCCCTGGAGCTCCCCACCCCCCCGCCCTGTCCCCCCCGGCATTAGCTGAGCTCCTGACTCCCCTTAAGGGTGAAGAACCCCATGTCACAGTGATTAATGGGCATGTGGGTGAATTTCCCTTTGATCCCAGTGACCAGCCCCTGCCCCCAGCACTGACTCTGATTCTCTCCCCAGTGGACGTGACTCTGGATCCCAACACGGCTCATCCCAACCTCGTCCTGTCTGAGGATCAGAAAACTGTGACATACGATGATAGACGACAGGATCGACCTGAGAATCCTGAGAGATTTACTACTTATCCCACTGCCCTGGGCACAAATGGATTCACAGGCGGGAGATTTTACTGGGAGGTGGAGATGGGAGACAAAACAAATTGGACTGTGGGGGTTTGTAGGGAATCTGTGATCAGGACGGGGAAGGTCAGACTCACTCCTGGGAATGGACACTGGGCTGTGTGGCTGAGAGATGGGAAATACGAGGCCTGCACCTCATCCCCCAGGACCCCCCTCCCCGTGAGCGTCAGGCCCAGGCGGGTGGGGATTTTCCTGGACTATGAGGAGGGCAAGGTCTCATTTTACAATGTGACTGACAGGTCCCATCTCTTCACTTTCACTGACACCTTCTCCGGGACGCTCCGTCCTTATTTTTATGTTGGTTACAAAGAGGAGGGTAAAAACACAGCTCCCCTGACAATCTGCCCTGTCCCAGCTCAGGCCGGAGGGAATCTCTGTCCCTGACAGTGACCCTGCAGCAGAAACTGTCCCCTCCCAGCGCTGACCAGCCCCCAGGCCTGTTCCTATGGGGATGGTACAAAGGGCATCACCTGCCTGTCCCCCCCCCTTATACTTAGAAAATGAAAGCAAGCAGGATTTTGTTTACGGGATAAGGCAATATGCTATGTTCATTGTGAATATAGAAAGCATTAGAGTAAGAAGTCAGGTATAGCTATCACATTTTATTTAATTGTATATTTATTTATATACACAAGTTTTGCAGGGTGGTTGTTATAGTTACCAGCTTTACAGTTGCTTGTGCCAGGTCACTGGCCGGGTGGCCTGGACACGAGGATGGAGCCGAGTCCTGTGAGATGCGTATTTGATGCTTTTGGAGGGTGGTTGCAGAACCAGACTTAAAAGTTTAGGGTTTGTATTTATGGGGATTTATTTTTATAAAAGTTTATGGGGCTTGCTTTGTTATGCTGCTCTCACCTTTGCAGTGTTGTTTTCATGTTTGAAGTGATAATTAATCATGCAGATGGTACAGCAATGACTGTTTGTTATTTTGTTCTTTGTTTTTTTGGCCCTCCCCTGTTCTTGGGGCGGTTAGGGGTGGATTCTGGTGTGCCCTCGGGGTTATTATTGGGCTATTTTACCCAACACATTTTTCAGCCAAATGGTCCTGGGTAGTTTTTTTATTTTAAGGCTGGCACCTTAACCTTTTATTACTTATTTAAACATTCAAACATACATCCGCAATCACACCCTATTTTACTGAACTATTTTTAAATCATTGGGGCATGACAGACTCCAGTGAATTTGTTTATACTGTTTGCTACACAGGAAAAGAAAACAAGAAAGATAAAAAATGCAAAGGGTAGGAGTCAACAAATCTTATTGCTGTGTTCCAGAAAACAGTTGTGACCACAGTTGTTTTTACTAGTTTGTTTTATTACTTTAAGAATGGACTCTGTCTCTGGATTATTTTTTTTTTACAATTAGCACCGATCTTGCAAACTAACAGGTCTGCTTCAATTAGCACAAACTCAGCAGGCTGAGAGATGTATTTCTTTCTAATAAAATATCAGCCAAATCCAGGGTCTGTACTGGACCATACTTTCCCCAAAGCATTAATGTATTAATTACCTTTAATTCAACACCACCTCAGTTCTCATCACCAGGCCTGTGAACTGGGAGGGGGAGGGGCAGAGAAGGGGGAGCAGGCTGCTGGGGGGTGCAGGGGCAAAGGGGGATGTGTGGGTGTAATGTCAGGGGTGGATGCTGTGGCAGAGGGTGGGGAGGGGGCTGCAGCAGCAGGAGGGGAAGAGCCCAGATCACAAGAGAGACTGGGGAGGGGTTTGGGGATTTGTGACACAGTAAAGGGGGGCCCCGCCCAGTGCACCCATCTCACGTGGGGAATAGGGGTGAGCGTACATGCTTTTACCAGCAAGGCCATCAAGGCTAGGGGTGTAGTGTACACTGAGGCACACTACCAGGTAGAGCGGAGCAGCTCAATTATCAGAGTCCCGAATCTCCCCCGTTCCCTCGGGGCAGTAAGGCCTAATGGCCAGAGCCAGGGACTCTGCCCCTTCCTGGAGGGCAGTGCAGCCCAACGGCCAGACTCTGGAGCTCTGCACCCTTTTTGCAGGGTGGTGTGGCCCAATGGCCAGGGGTGATACAACTGCTCCCCGATGTGGGGCCCTGTGGCCTAACAGCCAGTGCCCGAGGGGCCACCGACCCAGGCAGGGGGACCAACCCAGGGCCCTAGCAGTGGCAGAGCGGTCCACCCTCACTCAGGGGGAGCCCCATCAAAACACCCTGAGCTTACCTGGGTGGGAGATACCACTCCACCTCCCCTGGGCCACTTCCTACCGCAGCCTTGGGGGTGTCTGTCCAGAAGGCTTTTGGGTCTACAGGCTCCGCAGGGCAGGTTGCTCCCTGGGCAGCTGGGACCCCAGACTGTCTTTCCAGTCTCCCCTCGCCTCAGGCAAAGGCAGTCTTCAGCTGGAGCTCCTAACACATGTCCTTCCCCTCCAGTGTCCTTCCCTGAGTGAGCTGGGCTGCTCTCTTTTATACTGCTGCACCTGGCGCGTGCCCAGTAGAGGGAAGGGGGCATAACTTCCTCAGCCCACAATGTAGGGTTAACCCCTTCCCGCCCAGTGCGGGGCAAGTGTGCCCCATCACAGGGATGTAATGAGAGGCGGCGGGGAGAGAGACCACAAGGAGGAGGAGTCTGTGGAGGAGACCCCAGAGTGAGGAGGAGGAGCTCGGGTGAGCAGGAGGATCCTGGGGAAGGTAAGAGTTGGCAGAAGGGAGGGAGCCAAAGGAGGGAGGGATGGGCCCTCCCAGCACTCTGAGTCTCTGGTTCCTGCAGGAGCCATGGAGCACACGGTGGCTGCCAACACCCTCAGAGCGTGGCCGGGTGCTGCAGTGTAGACAGGACTGACTTCGGTCTCATCTGTGCCCTGAGCTGCATGGCCCCTGTATGACTCAGGGGAGATGAACATAGATCAGAACCATGTTCTATTGCAAACCCCACCGTGTTAGCCAGGACGGTGCAGGGACAGATTCCAGGATGGTGGAGAGGACAGGCCCATGGAGGGGGGAGAGTTGGAGGGAAAACAGTTCCTGGGAGTCCTGCTGAAAAGTCAGCTGCCAGTGAGGCAAGGAGCTATCCAGCAGAGAGAGGGAGAATAGAAAGAAGGGAGTGATAATGGGATGGTGTTGTACAGAAACACTGGGGCCAAAATGTTTCTAAAGTGCCCCAGGAGCCCTTTGATCCTAATTGACAAAACCACCATACTGTAACTCAGCCCAGGGCTGACACACTCACTACCTCCGACACACAGTTGCCTTCATATGTATCTAAAAGGTGTCAGGTAAGGTGTCATATATAAACTGGTGACACGCTGGTCCCCAAAATCATTGGGCGATGTATGAGTGGGTTGTGTACAAAGAGTTATACATGAGTGTTGGAAATATGTTTTTAATATGTTCTTAAGGTGTTTGGGCAGGCAGCCAGCCCTAGCCAAAGGAATGTCTGACTGGTTTGACAGGCAGAGACCAACGAATGTACATTTCCATATAAGGTAAACAAAGCAATCAAGCCAACAAGCTTCAGCGGAAAGAGCTTAGTGATCACGCCATGGGACAGAGTCTGCACCCCCAGGAAGTCTTCCTGGCTCTTGAGAAAATCCAATAGACTTCCAGGACATACCCATCACTTAAGGAGCAAAGGAAACAGCATCCTCTGAGTGTGAAAACTGGATGGCTAGTGATGCTGGTAACTTGATGTCAGTGAAAAAACTGCTTAGGCAAAGATTGTAACAGGCTGGTGTGAGCTCTGTCTCTTTGGAGGTGACAAACTTAATCACTTTTGCACGTGTCCAGTGAGAGGGACTGGACGCTGCTGAGAAATGTCTTTGGGGAACTCAGGAACTGGAGTTCATTGACCATTACCTGCAAGCCGTGGTAAAGACTGGCAGCGTCTCGAGGAGTTTGCTGGTGAATTGAACAGAAAGATGTGGCAGGGAGCTGACACACAGTCTAACCTCCAGTAAAGCGCACTCTTTCTAAAACAGAGGGGTAACACTTTACAGTTCTGGGTGTGCAGAAGAGAACTTTACATCCCTCCCACATGGGTTTGAGTTCTCTATCAGGAAATGTGGAGGGAGGTGCTTCTGGAGGTGGGGGCTCAGGGAGACCTGGCTATTGCGGGCAGACAGTCCCAAGTGATCCCTCCCTCTTGCTCCAGGTGCCCCCCCCCATTTCAGTCTCACCCTGGGCTCTGTTACATCCCCACTGTGTTTAAGGTGGTGAAAAGGGAGGAATGTGGGGTTTGCACTTCACCTACCTGATGGGGATGACTGTGACTGTGTAGTAATGGGAAGGGACTTGGGGGATTCTCAGCTCCCCTCGGGGCCATTAATTGCATTATTCAACTTCCAGAGAAAAGCCAAGCCCAGGACCCCCGTAAGTGTAATGGGGCCAGAAAGCCCTCCCTCCCCCCACTCCAGGGTGATTCGGGAGGGGGGCAGTGCTGGAAAAGGGGAGGGGCCAGCAGGGGCTGCCGCCGCCGTAGGGGCAACAGCCCCCACAGGCCCCTGCTATGTGTTGCCCCTGATGGCGTTAACCCCCATCATTTCATAGATCCAATAAAGGTGTCATCGAGAGCCACATTATTTTGTGCTTCCTGTTCTTCTGGCTGTAATTTCTGGCCCAGTTGCCCACCAAAGAGCAGAATTGGGATGAAAAGGGGACAGATTTAGTTGGGTCGGGCCCTCTGCTGCCATCTCCCATAGCCCCAGTGGGGAGATGGTGGCACAGAGGTCACCGTAGCCCAGAAACACGTGGGGGGGGTTTAAAATCACTGTTGAATACCTAACTAGATGGGGATGGTTTCCCCCAGCCCTGCCATTGACAGGGGCAGCAGGGAGCCTTGGGTGACACCATGTTAACAGGGGCAGGGAGGGCGGATGAAGCCAAACGGTCCCTTGGCAGCAGGAAGGAGCAGCAGTGGGGAAAGGGCTGGTCACTGGCAGCTGAAGGGGGGAAGCTGGGTTGGGCTGGGGGGCAGCAGCTGGGACTGGGCAAACTGGGGCCGGGCAGTCTCAGTGGGGGACATGGCTCTTCCCTTCCCCTCCAGTGACCCAGCCGTGCCCCGTCGCTGGCACAGAACAGCCCCCACGTTCCCACCCATGCTAGGGTTTTGTCTGAACACTGGGGGAAATGACACACACACACCCCGGGCCATTTGTCCTGAGCTTGTGGTGACAGAGGGGAGGGGAATGTGAGGGGCTGGGACAGGAGTCTGTGGCCAGTCTGGGTCCAGCCCAGGCGAACAGGGGCAGTGAGGCAGAGAGCAGCCGCCTGGGGTGGGAGTGGGTCCCCTAACGCCCCCCTTCTCCACCCCATCTGGGGCAGTAAAACAGCCTGTCAGGAACTGGCCAGCTCTGCCTTAGCAGCCAGGGGGAGGCTCCTGTCTCTGATGTTCATTAACTACGGGGCGAGTCACGTACTTCAGCAACATGTCGATTTTATTGGGTGTAAAGGGAGAAACAATTTGAATCAGAGACATGAGGGGAAAGTTGGTCATTGGGGCGGTTGACCTCCTCCCACTGCAGCCCCCCAACAAAGAAAATGACTCAGTGCAACAGCTTCCCTCCAAAAAATAAGTTGCTGCAAATAATAAAAGTGAGGAAAAAATGGAAATTGGAGAGGGTTTTATATCAAAAACTGAAAATTACACGGAAAAGAGGAAAACATGAGGAGATTTGATATCAATGTTCAATTATTAAAGAGTAAAAGGTGGGGTTTAATTGATGTACAGGGGGAAACAATCTGATGCTCAGACCTGAGGGGAAAGTTGGGCCTTTGGGGGTTTAGCTCCCCTCCCCCGGACTGGGGCAACAGTTTCCCTCCAGAACAAGACCTGGCGGCAGACAGGGACTGGGGAGCCCAGAGCCGGAGGATTTTCCATCAGTATTTGAGAATTAGACAGAAAGTGACACAATCTGAGGAGATTTTATATCAGTCACCACTAACAAGAGAGACGGGGCCGACCTGAAGAGGATTTTATATGAAATTTGGTAATTAAATGGAAAATGGGAGAACTCTGTGGGATTTTCATCAATATTTGGTTTTTAGAGAGAAAATGGCAAAATCCAAGGGATTTTTCATCAATATTTAATAAATCACTGGAAAGTGTTGCCCCCCCCCCCCTTACCCCCTGAGCCCTGCCATTGACATAGGCAGAGGGTGACACTGCATCAGGTCAGCACTGGGCACACGGACATGTATGCCGGTGAAATGCAAACTCTCCATCCTGGCTTGATTTTAGCTTGAACCCTCCAGGCCTGCAGACACAGGGGAGGTTAGTCTTGAGCCTGGGCTCAAGCATGGGCTCATACTGCAGTGTAGACATGCCCTACATGCTCTGTCAGACCCAGCTGGACAGGCCACATTGGCTGCTTCACTTCCCCTCTCCAGTGTCTGGTGCTCCCCTTACTGGGCCTGGTCCGCACTGAGATCAGGAGTCTCTTGTTCTGTCTCTGCAGTGCCTGGAGCACTCGTGGGTGTGATACCAATAATAACGCTCACTGCCCAGCCCCTAAGGGCTGCATGACAGCGCGGGGCCTTCCCCATTGCACACGGGGACCCTGGGGTGCAGGGAGCCCTGGTTACTGCCCCACACCCAGCAGCTTCCCTGAGCTGCCGGACGTGGGTCCCTGGCCACTCCCTAAAACTGGCGCCCCCAGAGAACCCCAATGGTAAGGGGCGATGGAGCTTGGGGGCTAGGTGAGAGGAGAGATCGGGGGGAGGAAGGGGGCCAGCACATGGGGATAGTGGAACATGGGGTTGGAGGGGTATGGGTGCACACAGAGAGGCAGTGGTACAAGGGTGAGGGGTCAGGACATATTATATGTGGAGACAAGGGGACTGTTGGCCCCTTACGGAAGGTTAGAGGGGTTTTTGGTTGGTGAGCTCCCAGTACCAAGAGAAAGGGGAAGATGCGAAATCAGGACCCTGAGACTGACAGTCTCCAGGGCCAATGGGGAGAGGCCAACTGACAGGGCAGGCCAGCCAATGAGGGAATCAGGAGACTGGGAGGGGTCCAGCCTATGTGAGCCTGGGCAGAGTGGGGCAGAGCTAAGGAGAGAGCAGATCCGTGCTGGGAGCAGGGCTGCAGCAACCAGAACCAGAGGGGCCCGAGGAGCTGCCCAGGGAGCTGGAGGCAGAGCAGCAGCAGGGCTGTGGCAGTGTGGAGCTGGGGCTGGGGCTGGAGCAGTCTGGAGCCGGGTGCAGTGAGTAGCTGGGCAGAGCGAGGGAGACCCTGGGCAGAGGGCCCAGCGCAGGGAGATGCCCCCAGCCAAGGGGTTCTGCAGGTCAGACTGGGATGGGAGCTGTGAGTGAAATGGGGGGTGGCTGACACTAGGGAGACGGGTCCTGCCATCTAGAGCCTGAGGTGTGTGCCAGGGCCTGGTCAGGAGGCCTGGGAACAGACTGTGAACTGCCCTGACATTCCAGAGACGTTGTTTGTGGTTCCCCCTGTGGCCACAGAGCCGGGTGACAGGTTTTCCTTTCACCTTCCTCATTTTTTCCTTATTATTTCATTAGTTGCTGTTTAATAAATTGTATTTGCTTTGAACTATAGACATTGATCAGTGGGTCAGGGAAGCACCCACGGCAGAGAGAGCACCATGGAGTGGGGACACCCTGGCCCCTGCCCTAAGTGACCATGACAAGGTTGGGGGTTGAGCCCCCCAGGAACCCTGGGCCCAGCCTTGTTGGGATTACAAGGACTCTGCCCCACAGGAGAGTGGAAGGGGAACCCTCGAGGGCAGGGAGACCTCTGGGTAAAGGGAGTGGGAGCGAGGACTCAGATCCTTTCGCTAGCCCACTTCACCGGGGTCGTTTATAAGCCAGGAAAGTTCCCCACGATAGCGGGACCATCCCCCGCTTACATTTGCACAGCCACGAAGCAAGAGTTTTCCCTGCTACACGGGCTGAGGGACTGGGCTGTCCATCAGTGCACGTCGTAGCTCTGATTGGCTGCCCTTCACTATCAGGCAGGGGAAAGGCAGCCAATCAGAGGGGTCTCTCCACAAAAGTGGGGTATCCCCTGCCCACCCTTTAGAAGGATCTAACCCCCCCCCCACGCCCCAAGTTGGCTGCTTTGGGGGCAGGTCTGGCTGCACGAGGAGCGAGTGGGTCTGTGTGTACAGGACGGTGGGTGGGTGCAGGATGAGTTAGGGGGTGCAGCGTGAACTGTCTCTGGATGGGGCGTGTGCAGTACGGGGGGCTGGGTGCAGAGGTCGGGGTGCAGTGGCAGTGGCAGTGGCTGTGCAGTGAGTGGGGGTTGGGTGTATGGGGAGCCCTGGGGTAAGTCTGTGTCACTGCCCCTGGGCCAGGAACTGCCCCTCCCCACAGGGCTGCTGCACTGGGATCCCCACCAGAGACGATTCCTGCTCCAGGAACTATGGCACCATCCCAGGGCAAACGGCCAGAGCAGGTTATAACCTCAGCCTGCAGCTTTACTGCCCCACATCCCCAGGAACGCTGCAGGGGGATGGGCTCCGGGAAGAATGAAGCCAGACACCCACCTGCCACTCCCTGATTTTCTTTTCCTCTTCAGACACCAGCACCAGGGCCTCCTCCAGCTCCTGCCTCAGAGGGCCCAGGGCTTCCTGGAGTTTCACCTGCAGGGGTATCGTGTGTGATAACAGCCATTAGTCTGCCTGGCTGATTGGAGGGGACTGCAGGGGGCAGGGCTGGATGAAGCAGGGGCCCTATAGGACCATGTCTAGCCCTGGCTACTGAAGACATGTGATTACCTCAGGATCTCGGCTTCCATGGAGGGAGCGGGGGAAGGTGCATGTTTCAACTCTCAGCGTTGCAAAGAAAATACTGAAAACATGCCCCCAGTGTGGCAGATGCTGTGACACCTGCCTGAGTCTGCAGAAAGACTGAGCCAATTGCCCTGACAGGTAATGGTCATGTGTCCATATGGGGTGTTAACCTGCCATGCCAACTGCACCCCAGCAGAGGGCTCTGTGTGTGACAGGAAGGGGAGAGCTCAGTGGCTCTGTCCCCCCCCCCCACCCCCCCCGCCCCAAGCACAGACATCCCAGTTGCTGGGGTCAGTACAGCGGGGAAGGGGGCTCCCTGATCCTGTCTGTCTCTCTCTCACAGGAGAGGGGACCCCCCTCCTCCTGCCCTCAGGGTCCCCAAAGGGAGGGAGCCCCCAACTGTTCCCCCGTCTGTCCAAAGAAGTTTGCAGGCCCCACCCCCAGCAGACAGCCCTTGGGTGGGTGACCTCTTTCACAGCCAGTGGGGCAGGGTCACAGCAGGGCCCTGTGTCAGCATGTGGAGCCTGGGCCCTGGGTGGTCTCAGTCCTGCCCTGTGTGCAATGCACATTTCGGTAACAAAGCCAGGAGAATGCCCTGGGCAGAGACAGCAGGGTCAGCGCTGCAGGGCCTGGGACATCGTCTGGCTGAGACGCTGGTCCCGGGGAAGTCTCTTCCCCACTCGGCTGCTGCTCTCCAAGCCCTCTGGAACGCAGGAGTTCAGCTGAAGGCTCAGGATGCTGAGCCCAGCCCCGGCCCTGCAGCCCCTAGCGCCCCCCTGGCGGGGGAGGCATCAGGATAGGGCAGATCTGTGTGTTTATGGAGCAACACCGAGGGGCCCAGACTCTGGCCCCTTCTCTATGCCCCATCCCCCACTTCTGCACCTCATGGACGCCCATCACTGTAGGGCAGGGGTCGGCAACCTTTCAGAAGGGGTGTGCCGAGTCTTCATTTATTCACTCTGATTTAAGGTTTTGCGTGCCAGTCATACATTTTAACGTTTTTAAAGGTCTCTTTCTATAAGTCTATATTATATAACCAAACTATTGTTGTATGTAAAGTAAATAAGGTTTTTAAAATGTTTAAGAAGCTTCATTTAAAATTAAATTAA
>NC_088801.1:79265261-79301656 GCF_011386835.1 Chrysemys picta bellii | reverse complement strand
TCTAGGAGCCACTCCCCCCTGCTCCTGCTTCCCCTTCCTTCCTGACAGCCCAAAATAGTTCTCTCCTCCTCCGCTGCATCTGATTAATGCATGGAGCTGGCTGGCCCCAAAGTCTCTGGCCCTGAGAGAGGCAGAGCACTCTCTTAAAGAGTGTTTGTGACCCTGCCCCCAAATGATACTTCAATGCCTTGCACTATCAGGTCCAAGTTTCTCAAACTTTGCAGAGGGTTCAGCTCTCACCTAGGACTCCCCATGGGCCAGGTTTGATTTTTTCCCCAAGTTTCACCCTTTGGGGGATTGTCTGCATGGGAAAAGAAGGTGGCTAGAAGTTTTCGTTTGTTTGTTTGTAAGTGGAAAAACTGCCCTACAGCTCAGAGACGCAATCACCCCAGGAAAAAATCACAATTGACTGGGGAGACAGCATGGAACATTTCCATCCAAAAAGGGAATGTTTTTAGGAGCGTATCAAAAGGAGCAACTAGAATGGAAACTGTGTACCAGCCTTAACTATGGAGATTGCTGCCAGCATCTGCTATAATAATAATTAATAGCACGTAGAAAAGAGAGAAAAGCCCCGAAGCAAACCACAGCTTTGCCCACCCTACACCAGAACGACCCGGGATGGGGTTAGGATTCACTGATTGCCTCGTCAGGCATCCCCATTGATTCTAAAGCACCACGCCTCCGACTGTGGAGACGGAGCTTCTCTCTGACTTGGTGCCATGGGGTAGAATAAACACAGCCCTGGCACTGTGGCGTGTACTCACTGGAGGGCTGGGAGATCTGATGAGCCCCCCGCATGTGTGTGTGTGTAGGTGGAACAAGTCAAGGCCCTGCTGCCTGCCATCCTTTGGGGCTCGGATGAGATGGATGATGGGAGTATTCTGGAGGCCATCTCAGCTGTTCAGAACCTTCTGCAGAGCCTGGATGGGAGTGAGCTCACCAGCGTGGCCAGGAAGCTAATCCCCTTACTCGATGCTGTAAGTCAGGGGCTCTTGACCTGCCCATCCCCAGCCAGGCAGTGTTGTGACTCTGGAGTCGTAGTGGTGGCATATCTGACCTGATCAGTTCCGAGCCATTGCCTGGGCCTCAGGCATTGGTGACACCTTGGTCTCTCGTGTTCGCTGTGTGTGGCATGCAACCGTTTGGTCTCCTGAGGACTGATATGCTTTAATCTAACTCAAGTTAACATGCTCAATGTAGTGGTCATGGGGTGAAATGTAATGTCCTGTGCTTTGGAGTCTAGATGAATGAATGACCCTTAAATGCTATGAAACGATGAAAGTGTTGAACCCATTAAAGAAACCCTCCAAAGAGCCCTTCACTGTGGATGGAGTCAGCACTTACAGGAGGCCTCCAGGGAAATTTAGGAACCACTGTCCTAACCTGTGTTGTCTGCCCCTCCACCCAAACCTTTCTGCAAATGGGTGCCCTCTTGGTGGGCAGACCATGGAGTTATTAGTCAGACTGGCCCCTATCTGTGGTTTGCATTGTGCCGAGCTCACCCTGTAAGGAGAGTGTGAAGCTCCCTCGGTGAGATCCCCTCATGGTTGTGTGTCCATCACAGGTGAGACCCCAGGTGCGCTCTGCTGCCATCATGCTCTTTACAGAGTTGCTTAACACAGTGAAGAGGAGGCAGAAGCCCCTGCTGCAGGAGGAAGTGACCCGCAGCCTGGTCCCACTGCTCCTTCACTTACAGGACGAGGACCCTGACGTGGGCAAGGTGAGTCCCGCTGCCATGTGCTCCCTGGTGCAGCAGGCCCTGACTGCTCCAGCTCTCCTGCTAGATCTGTCTCCAGAGCCGCCTCCCAAAAGTGAAAAATCTCAGCCCTACCCGCTTACCCAAGCAAGTTCCCTGGCCTTCAATGGACACACAAGTGGAGATGTTTTATGGCTCCCAGCAGCCACTTCCTAAGATCAAACGCCAGGAGCCTCCACTAATAGGAACAAAGAGACACCAAGGGTCAGCAGGATACCATGTGACCCCCACATTCCTTTCCCTCATTGATCATTTCAGCTGGCTTTTCACTGCAGAGTGACCACAGATTCCAGCTCTTCTCATGATGCAAACTCTCCTTGTCCCATCTTGTGTTGCAGAGGTGTCAGAAAGCCTTGGCTGGGTGTTTTCAGCTCCTGGGATGGTCTTGTCCTAAGCAGATTAACAGCAAGAAGGCTTGGCACACCCATCCCCGGGTGGTGGACAAGATCTGCCAGCACTTTGTAAGTGAACAATCGGCTTCTCGTGAGTGCTGCTTCTAGAGGTGGGACCGGAAACATGTTCCCTCACTCACTGCTCTGATTGCATGTCTAGTACTAGCATACTGCACTCTGGCTTCCTCTTAGAAGCACCCAGCTCCCCCACTCCTCCCAGTGCCTGTCAGATCTGAACAGCCAGACCTGGCCAGGAGTTCAGTACGGAGGTGAAAGCTCACAACATAAAGAATCGGTTGATGGCAAAAATGCCTTCCGAATCCTGCAGGAAACTGGATGTCCCCATTTTTCACCTTACCCCAGCCCATTGGCCACTTCTGCACCGTATTTCCTATGCTCTGCACCCTCTCTAATGTCCTCCCCAGATGAAGCCCATACAACCGGGCTTCAGTGTTCTCTAGTGCCAGGCTCCAGCCCTGCAGTGCCAGCAGCTCAGACACCAGCAATGTGTCTGGTGACACTTGTAGATGGTCGCCCCCAGGATACATGGAGATGAGAGCTGCATTCTTCCCACCCCTCCAAGCCAAGCAGCTACCTGGAGATGAAATCTCTCTTCTCCTCACCCTGCGGCCCTAGCAACAAGAAGCTTCTTTGGTTTCTATTCCTAGGTGCTGAAGCTCAAGAGCGTATCTGACATCTTGCTCCAATGTCTGGATCACCTCCAAAGCCCCCAGGCTCCAATACGACGGGCAGCAGCCATCTTTATCGGTAACCATGACTTTTCTTAAGCAACTTCTATCTGAGAGGTTGTCCCGTGTTCTGCTTGGAGGGCACTAGCAGCAAGAATTAACCCCCTGGGATCCTAATGTCTAGATTTCCTGCCCTTGAGGCAGTTGGGCTGGGGATTATATCAAAAGGCCTGGAGCAAGTTACAACCCTACCCTCCAGCTCCACCGACTGGAATCCCTGTGGGACTGCAGCAATACCATAGCCAGTGGCAATCAGGCTCTCTGTATCTTCCAAGACATGAGCCTCTTTGTCTTGGAGCTTGTGGACTTGTCTGATTATCCCAGGGACCACTTGAAAGCTGTTTTGCTTGTTGGAAAGACTGACATTTTTTAAAAGGTAGCCCCAGGGGAGGTGAAAACTCCTGCAAGATTCATTTCCATTGTACGTTCCAGGTTGCACTGTTCAAAGCTCAGAGCCCGCCATGGTCAGGCAAGAGAAGGAGCTGATACTTCAGTGTAAGTAGTTGCCACATGGCTGTGTTTGCATGTGGAAGGAGAGCTCATGCTCCTTGTAGAATATCAGGGTTGGAAGGGACCTCAGGAGATCACCTAATCCAACCCCCCGCTCAAAGCAGGACCAATCCCCAGATAGTGTGTGTTTGTTTGTTAAACCCCAGTTCCCTAAATAGCCCCCTCAAGGATTGAACTCACAACCCTGGGTTTAGCAGGTCAATGCTCGAACCACTGAGCTATCCCTCCCACTTGTGAACCAGTCTAGGAAAAAGTGCAACTCCCCTGCCATGCTGCTGCATTGAGTTCAATTTAGACGTGGCCAGAGGTAGCTGTTGAGAGAGCCTGGACATCAGTCCCAGCTTTGTTTTCTCTGATGTCAGGCGTCACTTCCATCTCCAGGTGCCAGAAGGTTTTACCAGGAGAAAGTAAATGCCAGGCAGGGTGAGAGGCCCTGGCATGTGTCAGGGAGATGGTGCTAAGGAGGTGGATGCCCCAGAATGCAGTGGAAGATGGTGCTGCCAAGGGCAGATGTCCCTGAGGACTTAAGCGGTTATCAGCTGGCGATGACACTGATAGCCCTGGTGGGTCCAGAGCATCTGGGAGGAGTTAGTTGCTGTGGAAGATCAGGGGCGGCTCCAGGCACCAGCGCAGCAAGTGCGTACCTGGGACGGCAAGCCTCGGGGGGGCGGCGTGCCGGTCGCCGTGAGGGCGGCAGTCAGGCAGCCTTCGGCGGCATGCCTGCGGGAGGACCGCCGGTCCCGCAGCTTCGGCGGCAATTCGGCAGCAGGTACGCTGAAGGCGCGGGACCGGCAGATCACCGACAGAAACGCCGCTGAATCCGCGTGACCAGCGGACCGCCCGCAGGCATGCCACCAAAGGCCGCCTGACTGCCGTGCTTGGGGTGGCAAAAAACATAGAGCCGCCCCTGTGGAAGATACAGAGGCCCATGGTGCAGGTGCTAGGGCATGCTAATACGATATGTGTTTTGACCTGAGCTTCCTCTCTCTGTCTCAGCTCTCAGTGGCCTGCAGCAAGATCCGGATTCCTCTGTCCGTGTCAGTGTCTCACGGGCCATTCAGCAAGTTCGGGATGGTGGCAGAAACCAGTCACCTCAGACCCTAGGAGCTAGATTCAGGAACCTGTTCTGCTGCTTGACTGGCCAGGAGGAGAGGGAAAATGCTCCTGACAGAGATCTCTTGGGTGGCCCGGACCCTTCCCAAATCCACCGATGGGACTCAGGAGGGCCCTGAGTTCCCACAGAGAAGTTGGTGACTGGAGGAGGTCAGCTGAGCCACCACTCCAGCCCCGAAACCAGTGCCTGCATGATCCTGTGGTAATTACCTGCATTGTTCCCCATGAGATGTAGGCAGCTGGGGATGAGTTTAAGTGACCCCAGTACTCAGCAGAATGATGGCTACTGGCTCCAGCTAAACAAAAAGGTGACAAGACTGTTAGTGTAAAACCAAGGGCATTTGCTCTCACGTCTCTGTCTTCCTTCCATAATGGAACGAGTTGCAAGATAGCTGGTTCATTACATCAGCCACGGCATTAATGACCTTTTCCCTTTCTTCTGATTAGCCTCCGATCTCTGATACAGTCTTTGTGACCTTGTAGGAAGAGATGGAATCTGGATGATGGGGATGGATCACTTGATAAATTGCCCTGTTCTGTTCATTCCTTCTGAAGCATCTGGCACTGGCCAGTGTCAGAAGATGGAATGCTGTGCTAGATGGACCACTGGTCTGATCCAATATGGCTGTTCGTATGATCCAGGCCTCTAGTTCCCCTTGGACAGTTAAATAAAACCCTTCATCTCTCCATCCATTGACATTATATAATCTCACTCAATTGTTCACGATTGATCCGTTCCTGTGCTTGACGGGCCGAGAGCCCAACGTCGGAATAGACTTGAGGCCCCCATGTAATAGGGGGCCTGCCTTTGGGCTGCCTGCAACCCTTGATTGGTGGAATTGTCTCTCGGATGTTACGAGCCACTCAGAAAACGGCGTTCGCCGGAACATCTTGTGGCATACTCGCGACATGTCTGAAAAGCATAAGACGCCGTCTGCGGACAATGGCCCCAGTAGTCTGTAGACCGGAGCGACCTTAAACATCTGCTTTACAAATGAAGTCATTCCACTCTATGCCCAATATACAACGTTGGCCTTTTATGTGGAAAGCCTCCAGCTTTGCCCACTCTGAGTGGCGCAGTCCCAATGTTTCGCAACCGTACAGCAGTACAGAGAGGATACAGCTCGATTAGATCCTGAACTTGGTTGTCGTGCCGAGATGATGTTGATTCCGTATTCATCGTAAACGACCCATGGCAGACGCTGCAATGCCACACTCAGGCACCTAAATAAATGGCCTGAACTTTCTCAAATGCGGAATACCAAGAACTTCTCACTCGAATCTGCCAAAGCCGTGGCTGTTCAGCTCCTCTGAAAATCAATCCACTCGTTTAGATGCCTGAATATGAATGTTAGTGCCAGACTTTGGACAGTGACATAGGAAGACATTGGCCTGAGCCTGTGCATGGACTCTCATCCTACAATCCAGCCCCTCAACAGATACATCCCAGCTTCTGACTGTGAACCATTCAGCTACAATGGGGAGGCCTAGATGCTGTAAGTGAATTAACATGTAATGATAGATAGACAGATAGATAGATAGTATAAGCTATTCTCTCTACCATCTGCCGTACGGATTTGCTCTGTAGGGCTTGCTGTCCCTGTTACTCATGGGTATTTATGTTGCAGAGCCCCACATGAGAGAGGGAAGGATTTCAGGCCCAAGGCCCAAGTGGGGCAGGAAGAAGCACACGCTCACCTCAGTTGCCATCTTTGCTGAGGTAAGTTTTGTTGACTTGTTGAACTGAGATTGCAAAGCGTTGCTCAGTCCCATATTCTCACAACTGGCAGTGCCCCATATATATGTCTGGGGCACCTTGCAATCTCATTTCTCTCACGTCTCTGCCTTCCTTCCATAACAGGATGAGTTGCAAGACAGCTGGTTCATTACATCAGCCACGGCATTATTGACCTTTTCCCTTTCTTCTGATTAGCCTCCGATCTCTGTTACATTCTTTGTGACCTTGTAGGAAGAGATGGAATCTGTGCATTAGCCCTCTCATGCTATGGAGCCACGAGAAGGTTTGACAGCAGAAGTAGATGCAGTGTGGACGAATCTACGAGGGACTAACAGGTTCATGCCATATAGCAGGCCTGCACAACATACGGCCCGCAGTGGCGTGCCTGCCCGCCGACAGGAGCCAGCAATGCGGGCGGCTGAGCCCAGCTGCGGTGGCGGGGCTTTCAGGCGCCCCCCCAAACCCAATGCTGGCGCCGGCGCAAGGATATTTTTGCACCCTCGCGCGCCGTCGGCCCCCCTGCCCCAAGCAGGACACGGGCACGGAGCCCTCGCGTGCTGCCGGCCCCACCCCCGCCCCAAGCGGGACACAGGGATGGAGCCCTCGCACGCCGCCACGCCTCCCCCCCCCCGCCCTAAGCGGGACATGGGGATGGAGCCCTCGCACGCTGCCACACCTCTACCACCCCCCGCCCCAAGCAGGACACGGGGATAGAGCCCTCACGCGCCGCCACGCCTCCACCACCCCCCGTGCCGCAAGCGGGACATGGGGATGGAGCCCTCGCACGCCGCCGCGCCTCCACCCGCCCCCGCCCCAAGCGGGACACGGGGATGGAGCCCTCACGCGCCGCCGCGCCTCCACCCGCCCCCGCCCCAAGCGGGACATGGGGATGGAGCCCTCGCACGCCGCCGCGCCTCCACCCGCCCCCGCCCCAAGCGGGACACGGGGATGGAGCCCTCGCACGCTGCCACACCTCCACCCCCCCCGCCTCAAGCGGGACACGGGGATAGAGCCATCGCACGCCGCCACGCCTCCACCCCCCCCGCGCCGCAAGTGGGACAAGGGGATGGAGCCCTCGCGTGCCACTGCGCCTCCACCCGCCCCCGCCCTAAGCGGGACATGGGGATGGAGCCCTCGCACGCTGCCACGACTCCACACCCCCCGACCCAAGCGGGACATGGGGATGGAGCCCTCGCACCCCGCCGCACCTCCACCCGCGCACACCCTAAGCGGGACACGGGGATGGAGCCCTCGCGCGCCGCCACGCCTCCAACCCCGCCCCACGCCCCAAACGGGACACGGGGATGGAGCCCTCGCACGCCGACGCACCTCCACCCGCCCACGCCCTAAGCGGGACATGGGGATGGAGCCCTCGCGTGCTGCCACACCTCCACCCCCACCCACCCCAAGTGGGACACGGGGATAGAGCCCTCACACACCGCCACGCCTCCACCACCCCCGTGCACCGCAAGCGGGACATGGGGATGGAGCCCTCACGTGCCGCCGCACCTCCACCCGCCCCCGCCCTAGAGCGGGACACGGGGATGGAGCCCTCGCGCGCCGCCACGCTTCCACCACCGCCCACACCGCAAGCGGGACACGGGGATGGAGCCCTTGCGCGCTGCCATGACTCCACCCCCCCCGACCCAAGCGGCACACGGGGATGGAGCCCTCGTGCGCCGCCACGCCTCCATCCCCGCCCCACGCCCCAAACGGGACACTGGGATGGAGCCCTCACGCGCCGCCATGCCTCCACACCCCCCCCGCCCGAAACGGGACTTGGGGATGGAGCCCTCGCGCGCCGCCGCACCTCCACCCGCCCCCGCCCTAAGCGGGACACTGGGATGGAGCCCTCGCGTGCTGCCACGCCTCCACCCCCCACGCCCCAAACGGGACACGGGGATGGAGCCCTCGCGCGCCGCCACACCCCCCCCGCCCCAAACGGGACACGGGGATGGAGCCCTCGCGCACCGCCGCGCCTCCAACCCCGCCCTCCCCGGCCCCAAGCGGGACACGGAGCCCGCGCGCACGGCTGCCCCTCCCCACTGCCCCAAGCGGGACACGAGCACGGAGCGCTCGCCCCCCTGCAGCGGGACACAGGGCTCAGCCACCGCCCCCGTCCTGAGCGCTTTTTGGCCCACCCCCCCGGGACTCCTGCCCCATCCAACCCCCTGCGTTCCTTGATGCCCCCCCGGGACCCCTGCCCCATCCACCCCTTTCCCTGTCCCCTGACTGCCCTCCGCCGCCCCATCCAACTCCTCTCCTGATTCCCCATCCAAACACCCCTTCTCCCTGTCCCCTGACCACCCTTGGAACCCCTGCCCCGACTGCCTCCCACCACCCCATCCAACCCCTGCTCCTTCCTGACTGCCCCCCGGGACCCTTGCCCCCATTCAATCCCCCTGTTCCCTGCCATCTGACCGCCCCGACCCCTATCCACCCCACCACCACCTCCCTGAACTCCCCTGCCTTCTATCCAACACCCCCTCCCTGCTCCCTTACCGCGCTGCCTGGAGGTGGCTGGCGGTGCTACAGCCGCGCCGCTCGGCTGGAGCCGGGCCACACTGCCATTGCGCAGTGCCTAGAGCACCGGGTCAGTCTGAGCTTGCAGCCCCCCCGCTTCCCGTGAATCAGCTGTTCGCGCAGAAAGCCTGGGAGGGCTGAGAAGCAAGCGGCGGCTTCGCACTCAGGCCCAGGGAGGCCGAGCGGAGGTGAGCTGGGGCGGGGAGCGGTTCCCCTGGGCGCCCCTCCCCCCGGGTTACCTGCTGTGGCGCGGGCGGCTCCCCCCACCCCAGCTCACCTCCGCTCCGTCTCCGCCTCCCTGGGCTTGAGCACGAAGCCGCCGCTTACTTCTCTGCTCTCCCAGGCTTCCCGCGCGAACAGCTGATTCGCGGGAAGCGGGGGGGGGAAAGCGGGGCAGAGTGTTCAGAGGCGGAGGCGGAGTGGAGGTGAGCTGGGGCCGGGGAGCGGGGCGGAGAGCTGGAGCACCCATGGGATCGGCTCCTAAGGCGCCACTTTTGGATAATGTGCTCAAGGGGAGTAGCCGCTCCCTCTGCTCCCCCCCAGCTACGGTCCTGGTCACTTCAACTTACCGGTTGTTAAATTTAGAAGCCCTTTTAGAACCGGTCCCGCGCAGGACAACTGGTTCTAAAAGGGCTTCTAAATTTAACAACTGGTTCCCGCGAACCGGCTCCCGCTCACCACTGGAGACTCCCCTTGCCGCTCTCACCCTAGGAGCCAGAGACCTCCCAGCAGGGCTGGTGAGTGCGGCCAGGGAAGGGGGAAGGGTGTGGTGGAGTGAGTGTCTGGGAGGTGTGCGGGGGGTGCTGGGCTTTGAGGGTGTGGAGAGTGCTGGGCAGTGGGGGAGGTTTGTGTGTTTTGGGGTGCTAGGCAGTGGGGGCCTGTTGGGGGATGCTGGGCAGTGACAGAGATCTGTGTGTTTCAGGTCACTGGGGGTCTGTGTGGGGCATTGTTTAGTTGTGGTGGTGGGGCTGTGGGGAAGGGCACTGGGAGGGAGGGAGGAGAAATCTGTGTGTATTGGGAAACTAGCGAGTGGGGTTTTTTTCTTTTACCTTAATTATACTATCTTAGGAGCCCGCTATAGCATAGTACCAAGGTTCAATACAAAGTCATATCAAAGTTATACAAAAATGCATAATGCAGAGAGTTATCTACAACTGCATTGATTGACTGCTGTGTGCAGTAATATAGTGACCCCTGGACCTACAGGCTTCCACACGCCGTCAGTGCCTTGCTAGTGTGCCATGCGCCGTGAGATATCTCTTCTCTTTGTGTGTGACTGTGAGTGTTTCCCTTGTGTGTGAATTTATTCAACAAAATCTTGAGCTTCATAATGGATACCATGAGTGAAAAAAAAAAGAGAAAAATAGAATCAGAGCACAGAGTTTTCAACACTGAATGGACGAATAAATACTTATGTACTATTTCCAAAGACAAAATACTGTGCCTCGTGTGTCGCGAAACGGTAGCCGTTCCGAAAGAATACAACGTTCGGTCGCACTTTGAAACTAAGCATCCCAATCTCGCCAAATTGAGCCCAAATGAAAAAATAATTAAAGCAGCCAGTTTAGCGAAAAACCTTAGTAGAGAACAGCAAATTTTCAAGAAAGTGAGCACTGAGAACGATACAGTTACTAAAGTAAGCTTTAAAATTTCTAAGGAAATTGCTGCTGCTGGGAAATGCTTCACAGAAGGCGAGTTATTAAAAAAGCCTGTAGGTCCAGGGGTCACTATATTACTGCACACAGCAGTCAATCAATGCAGTTGTAGATAACTCTCTGCATTATGCATTTTTGTATCACTTTTATATGACTTTGTATTGAACCTTGGTACTATGTTATAGCGGGCTCCTAAGATAGTATAATTAAGGTAAAAGAAAAATTTCTTCTGTGCAAATTTTTGAAGCAGAGTTCAAATTTGTGTGCCATGAGGCAAATGCGCCCAAGTGAGTAAAATGCTTATACATTTAAAAAGTTGTAATTTGCAATTTGTGTCAATTTATATGGGTTTTCAGATAGAGACATCATAAGTAAAAAAAGAAAAACAAAAGTTTGTGTTTTAAATTGAAATTATCAGCCAAGAATAAGATATGTAATTACAAATGCATTTTAATTTCTTTATTGGTCGAAATGTCAAAGACTGCTAAACTAACCTTACTGTTTTTCCCTGCGATCTTTTTCATTTGCCCATTCAATATAAATTCTGTCCAAATCTATCAGTCCTCAATCCAGCTGGTAACTCTTAATACACATCAGCACCCCACATAGAACCCCCCACTCGCTAGTTTCCCAGTACACACAGATTTCTCCTCTCTCCCTCCGAGTGCCCTTCCCCACAGCCCCACCACCACAACTAAACAATGCCCCACACAGAACCCCAGTGCCCTGACACACACAGATCTTTGAGTGGGAGTTCCATTGGAGGAGAAGGTACCTGTATTTGCATCTGTCTTTGTATTGCTTGTATGTGTAGAGGCCTGTAGGGGCAGCGTGCTGGGCGGGCAGCTGAGCCCTGATTAGGGGGTGGAGCTTGGCTGAGGAGAGGGCCTATAAAAGCGGCCACCCAGCCAGGCAGCGGCAACAGCTGCGAGCAGCGAACAGGGCTGCTAATGGGAGTTTCAGTGGGAGTTCCATTGGAGGAGGTGGAAGGGGAGGCAGGAGGGCGTGGTGCCCTGTGTGCTGTGTTTCCCCAGGTGCAGAGGGCACAGCTGAGCAGGCGGGCCCAGGCAACAGCAGCCATGAGCCAAGCCGCAGGTGACACAATGCAGATGATTGCATGTGGCAGCTGCAGTATGTACATGGTCCTAGCAGCGGTACCTGAACAGAGGTATGTGTGCATGAAATGCCGCCTAATAGAACTGCTGGAAGAAAAGATCGGAAGCTTGGAGATGCAGGTAGATACCCTGATAGAGTTTAGAAGGGGGTTCGAGCACCTGATGGAGCAAAGGCAAGTGGGGGCTGAAGGGGAATGCTCAGGGGCACAGGTGGTAGCAGGGGCTAAGACCTGTGAGGGGGGAATGTCGGGGGGAGAACAAGGGCAGTGGAAGCATGTGACTGTGAGAAACAGGCAAAGGAAAAGGAGGGCCAGTGAAGGAGAAATAAAGCTCAGGAACAGGTTTGGGTGTTTGGAGAACGAGGAAGGGGGGCAACAGGTGGTAACTGAAGGGAGCAGGGTGAGGAAAAAGAGACGAGCAGCTAGTCCCATAGAAAGAGGGGAGGAGTTGATGGAGACAGCACCAATTCTGGGTCCCGGGAGGATACAGGATGACGTAAGGGGGACTATAAGGGAAAATAGGAATGGACAAGGGTTGCAACTAGAGGGAACAGGGGATAGATTAGTAGATCGCACTGCCACCAGGCAAAGGCAAGTGTATGTGATTGGGGACTCCTTACTGAGGAGGTTGGACAGGCCTGTAACCAGGGCGGACCCAGAGAACAGAAGGGTGTGCTGTCTCCCGGGCGCTAAGATAGGGGATGTGGACTTGCGGCTGAAAAGGATCCTAAAAGGAGCAGGTAAGAACCCCTTGATCATCCTTCACGTAGGAACAAATGATACGGCTAGGTTCTCGCTAGAGAGAATCAAGGGAGATTATGCCAGGCTGGGGAAGACGCTTAAGGAATTCGAGGCTCAGATCATCTTCAGTGGGATTCTGCCTGTTCCTAGAGAAGGGCAGTAAAGGGGTGACAGGATTGTGATGACAAATAGTTGGCTAAGGGCGTGGTGCTATAAAGAGGGCTTTGGGATGTATGGCCACTGGGAGGCTTTCGGGGACAGAAAACTGTTCTCACGGGACGGACTTCACCTGAGTAGGGAAGGAAATAGACTTCTGGGAGGGAGGCTGGCTCATCTCATCAAAAGAGCTTTAAACTAGGAATTTGGGGGAGACGGTTGGGAGATGTCCAGTTAATCTCCACACCAGACTATAACATTGAGAGGGAGGACAATGAGATAAGAACAGATACAGCCAGGGGGAAGAGATTGGACATAAGGAGGGGGGGTGGATACCAGACTAATGGGTCATACTAGCAGTACGGTGTCCATATCAAATGGGAGAATGAATGTGAGAGAAGCCTAAAGGCATAAATTAAGATGTTTATACACCAATGCGAGAAGCCTAGGTAACAAAATGGAGGAATTGGAGCTCCTGGTCCGAGAAATGAAACTGGATATTGTAGGAATAACTGAAACGTGGTGGAATAGTAGTCATGACTGGAGTACAGGTATGGAAGGGTATGTGCTGTTTAGGAAAGACCGGATCAAAGGTAAAGGTGGGGGAGTAGCATTGTATGTCAATAATGAGGTAAACTGTAAAGAAATAATAAGCGATGGAATGGATAAGACGGAGTCTGTCTGGGCATTACTCACATTGGGTAAAAGAACTACTAGAGCCTCCCTTGGGATAGTGCTTGGGGTGTGCTATAGACCGCCGGGATCTAGCCTGGAGAACTCATTAACGTTTTTAGGGAAGTAAATACTAATAGGAACTGTGTAATCATGGGAGACTTTAACTTCCCAGATATAGATTGGGGAACAAATGCTAGTAACAATAATAGGGCTCAGATTTTCCTAGACGTAATAGCTGATGAATTCCTTCATCAAGTAGTTGCTGAACCGACGAGGGGGGATGCCATTTTAGATTTGGTGCTGGTGAGTAGTGTGGACCTCGTTGAGGAAATGGTTGTAGGAGACAACCTTGGCTCAAGTGATCATGAGCTAATTCAGTTTGAACTAAATGGAAAGATTAACAGAATTAAATCGGAGACTAAGGTTTACGATTTCAAAAGGGCTAACTTTAATAAATTAAGGAGACTGGTTAGGGAAGTGGATTGGACTGTGGAAGGCGCCTGGGATTATTTCAAGTTGAAGTTGCAGGAGCTGTCAGAGGCGTGTATCCCAAGAAAGGGAAAACGGTTCGTAGGCAGGAGATTTAGACCGAGCTGGATGAGCAAGCATCTCAGAGGGGTCATTAAGAAAAAACAGGAAGCGTACAGGGAGTGGAAGAGGGGGGGGATCAGCAAAGAAACCTACCTTATTGAGGTCAGAGCATGTAGAGATGGAGTGAGAAAGCAAAAAGCCGAGTAGAGTTGGACCTTGCGAGGGGAATTAAAACCAATAGTAAGAGCTTTTATAGCCATATAAATAGGAAGAAAACAAAGAAAGAAGAAGTGGAACCGCTTAAGACTGTAGATGGAGTGGAGATTAAGGATAATCTAGGCATGGCACAATATCTAAATGAATATTTTGCATCGGTATTTAATGAGGCTAATGAAAGGCTGAGGAATAGTAGAAGCGAGACGGATGGGAATAAAGGAGTGGGGATTGACATTACCGTATCCGAGGTAGAAGCCAAACTCAAACAGCTTAACGGGACTAAATCGGGCGGACCGGATGATCTTCATCCGAGAATATTAAAAGAACTGGCGCGGGAAATTGCAAGCCCGTTAGCGATAATTTTTAATGAATCCATAAACTCGGGGGTGGTACCGTTTGACTGGAGAATAGCTAATGTGGTTCCTATTTTCAAGAAGGGGAAAAAAAGTGACCCGGGTAACTACAGGCCTGTTAGTCTAACATCTGTAATATGCAAGGTCTCGGAAAAAATTTTGAAGGAGAAAGTAGTTAAGGACCTTGAGGTCAATGCCAATTGGGACAAATTACAACACGGTTTTACGAAAGGTAGATCGTGCCAAACCAACCTGATCTCCTTCTTTGAGAAAGTAACAGATTTTTTAGATAAAGGAAATGCAGTGGATCTAATATACCTCGATTTCAGTAAAGCGTTTGATACGGTACCGCATGAGGAATTATTGGTTAAATTGGAAAAGATGGGGATCGATATGAAAATCCAGAGGTGGATAAGGAACTGGTTAAAGGGGAGACTGCAGCGGGTCGTACTAAAAGGTGAACTGTCAGGTTGGAGGGAGGTTACCAGTGGAGTTCCTCAAGGTTCGGTTTTGGGTCCAATTTTATTTAATCTATTCATTACTGACCTTGGAACCAAATGTAGGAGTGGGCTGATAAAGTTTGCGGATGACACAAAGTTGGGAGGTATTGCCAATTCGGAGAAGGATCGGGATATTCTGCAGGGAGATTTGGATGACCTTGTAAACTGGAGTAATAGTAATAAGATGAAATTTAATAGTGAGAAGTGTAAGGTTATGCATTTAGGGATAACTAACAAGAATTTTAGTTATAAGCTGGGGACGCATCAGTTGGATGTAACGGAAGAGGAGAAGGACCTCAGAGTCCTGGTTGATCACAGGATGACTATGAGTCGGCAATGTGACGTGGCCATGAAAAAAGCTAATGCGGTCTTGGGATGCATTAGGCAAGGTATTTCTAGTAGGGATAAGGAGGTGCTGCTTTCGTTATACAAGGCACTGGTGAGAGCTCATTTGGAGTACTGTGTGCAGTTCTGGTCTCCCATGTTTAAAAAGGATGAAATCAAACTGGAACGGGTACAAAGAAGGGCCACTAGGATGATCCGAGGAATGGAAAATCTGCCGTATGAAAGGAGACTCGAGGAGCTCGGTTTGTTTACCTTAACCAAAAGAAGGCTGAGGGGGGATATGATTGCTCTCTTTAAATATATCAGAGGGATAAATACCAGGGAGGGAGAGGAATTATTTCAGCTCAGTACTAATGTGGACACTAGAACGAATGGATATAAACTGGCCGTCGGGAAATTTAGGCTTGAAATTAGACGACGGTTTCTAACCATCAGAGGGGTGAAGTTTTGGAACAGCCTTCCAAGGGAAACAGTTGGGGCGAAAGACCTCTCTGGCTTTAAGATTAAGCTTGATAAGTTTATGGAGGGGATGGTTTGATGGGAAACAGTGATTTTAGTCAATAGGTCAATAACAATGGTCAATGATGGGATATTAAAAGTTACTACAGAGAACTTTTCCAGGAGGTCTCCAGTGGTGAGCGGGAGCCGGTTCGCGGGAACCGGTTGTTAAATTTAGAAGCCCTTTTAGAACCAGTTGTCCTGCGCGGGACCGGTTCTAAAAGGGCTTCTAAATTTAACAACCGGTAAGTTGAAGTGACCAGGACCATAGCTGGGGAGGAGCAGAGGGAGTGGCTACTCCCCCTGAGCACATTATCCAAAAGTGGCACCTTAGGAGCCGATCCCATGGGTGCTCCAGCTCTCCGCCCCGCTCCCTGGCCCCAGCTCACCTTCGCTCCCCCTCCGCCTCTGCCTCTGAACACTCCGCCCCGCTTCTCCCCCCCCCCATGCTTCCCGTGAATCAGCTGTTCGCGCGGGAAGCCTGGGAGGGCAGAGAAGCAAGTGGCAGCTTCGCGCTCAAGCCCAGGGAGGCGGAGACGGAGCGGAGGTGAGCTGGGGTGGGGGGAGCCGCCCGTGCCACAGCAGGTAACCCGGGGGGAGGGGCGCGCAGGGGAACCGCTCCCCGCCCCAGCTCACCTCCGCTAGGCCTCCCTGGGCCTGAGCGCGAAGCCGCCGCTTGCTTCTCAGCCCTCCCAGGCTTTCTGCGCGAACAGCTGATTCACGGGAAGCGGGGGGGCTGCAAGCTCAGACTGACCCGGTGCTCCAGGCACTGCGCGGTGGCAGTGTGGCCCGGCTCCAGCCCAGTGGCGCGGCTGTAGTGCCGCCAGCCACCTCCAGGCAGTGTGGTAAGGGAGCAGGGAGGGGGTATTGGATAGAGGGCAGGGGAGTTCAGGGAGGTGGTCGGGGGGTGGATAGGCGTCAGGGCGGTCAGATGGCAGGGAACAGGGGGATTGAATGGGGGCAAGGGTCCCGGGGGACAGTCAGGAAGGAGCAGGGGTTGGATGGGGCGGTGGGAGGCAGTCAGGGGCAGGGGTTCCAAGGGTGGTCAGGGGACAGGGAGAAGGGGTGGTTGGATGGGGAATCAGGAGAGGAGTTGGATGGGGCAGCAGAGGGCAGTCAGGGGACAGGGAAGGGGGTGGATGGGGCAGGGGTCCCGGGGGGGGCATCAAGGAACGCGGGGGGTTGGATGGGGCAGGAGTCCCGGGGGGGGAGGGTGGGCCAAAAAGCGCTCAGGACGGGGGCGGTGGCTGAGCCCCGTGTCCCGCTGGGGAGGGGGGTCGAGCGCTCCATTCCCGTGTCCCACTTGGGGCGGTGGGGAGGGGCAGCCGTGCGCGCGGGCTCCATGTCCTGCTTGGGACCAGGGGGGGCGTGGAGGCGCGGCGGCGCGCGAGGGCTCCATCCCCGTGTCCCACATTGCTGGCTCCTGTCGGCGGGCAGGCACGCCACCAGGAGCTGCCCCAGGAAGCGCCGCCACGCCAGCCTCGGGACTTTGTGTGCGTGGGGTTTAGAATCCCCCCGCGGGCCGCACAGTGAGCCCCCACGCGCTGCATGCGGCCCGCGGGCCGTATGTTGTGCAGGCCTGGTCTTGTGGCATACTCGTGACATGTCTGAAAAGCATAAGACGCCATCTGCGGACAATGGCCCCAGTAGTCTGTAGACCGGAGCGACCATAAACATCTGCTTTACAAATGAAGTCATTCCACTCTATGCCCAATATACAATGTTGGCCTTTTATGTGGAAAGCCTCCAGCTTTGCCCACTCTGAGTGGCGCAGTCCCAATGTTTCGCAACCGTACAGCAGTACAGAGAGGAGACAGCTCGATTAGATCCTGAACTTGGTTGTCGTGCCGAGATGATGTTGATTCCGTATTCATTGTAAACGACCCATGGCAGCGGCTGCAATGCCACACTCAGGCACCTAAATAAATGGCCTGACCTTTCTCAAATGCGGAATACCAAGAACTTCTCACTCGAATCTGCCAAAGCCGTGGCTGTTCAGCTCCTCTGAAAATCAATCCACTCGTTTAGATGCCTGAATATGAATGTTAGTGCCAGACTTTGGACAGTGACATAGGAAGACATTGGCCTGAGCCTATGCATGGACTCTCATCCTACAATCCAGCCCCTCAACAGATACATCCCAGCTTCTGACTGCGAGCCATTCAGCTACAATGGGGAGGCCTAGATGCTGTAAGTGAATTAACATGTAATGATAGATAGACAGATAGATAGATAGTATAAGCTATTCTTTCTACCATCTGCCGTACGGATTTGCTCTGTAGGGCTTGCTGTCCCTGTTACTCATGGGTATTTATGTTGCAGAGCCCCACATGAGAGAGGGAAGGATTTCAGGCCCAAGGCCCAAGTGGGGCAGGAAGAAGCACACGCTCACCTCAGTTGCCTTCTTTGCTGAGGTAAGTTTTGTTGACTTGTTGAACTGAGATTGCAGAGCGTGGCTCAGTCCCATATTCTCACAACTGGCAGTGCCCCATATGTATGTCTGGGGCACCTTGCATCCTCATTTCTTGACCTGTAAGTGGGGTGGCCTGGGGTTTATGTAAAAGGCAGGGATTGTGTTGAAACCATAATCATCCAGATACTTCTGAGGAAATCCCTCTGGAACAGTGGAAATAGCGCAGCATTCGGCCATCAGTCCCTCGGTAATTTCCCAGATTGTGACTGCGTTTGATTTCCCGTGAGACGTCTTGAAAACTGCTCTCTTTGTTGAGAGGCTGAACCTCTGAAAGTTCGCCCTGGAGAATGTAAGCATTGACAGGAGAGCCGTTGTGTTGATTCCCTAGGGCGCACTGTCCAGCACGCCGGCAGACAGACCCAGATCAGAAGGCCTGAACTTGGTACGTGAACGTAAGTAATATCCTTAGGTAAGTGCAGTGAGGAAGCAGAGGTCCCAGGGTGTGGGTCAAGGAGATGGCAATGGGGACGCAGAGGCCCTGTCATGACACCAATGGGGTCTAATTTGTACTGCGTGCTTTGGTCATCCACTGTGTGATGATCCTCTTCTGTAATGGGCGCCATCGGCCTGTTGTAATGGCTCCAACACCACCCTCCTCCTAGCCTCAGGAGAGGGAGGTGTTTCCAAGGGAGAGGGAGCATGGCTGCGGCATCCCCGAGGCTTCTCTGCTTTATGCTGGGGGCTGGCCCAGTGGCCAGATGGCCTCCAAGTTGGGGGGGGGTGCACAAAAGCGGCTTTCAGGCACATTCCCACGCAGCTGCCAGGATCTGCAGAACCATATCACAGTGTGCAGTCCAACTGCCGGATTTGACTAGTAGCCTTTTAAAAAAAAAAGTTTTGAGGTGCAGAAGGACAAGGAAAAATGTGACACCCTGTCCCAGACCCTGAGCTATTTCTGTGGTACAGGGGTCCCTTTACGAACACAGCAGCCATCTCCATACAGCAGCTAACAACAAAAAAAAGCTTCCATGATCCTTAAATCCTGACCCTGTCCCTCTTCCCTCCTGCGCTGTCCTTTATTACACAAAGGCCTTGTCTACACTTACGTCAGCACGTAGGGTGCGTGTAGCTACACGTGCAAGGCTGTGGTAGGGAGGGCAGCCAGGCTCAGCTCGGGGAGCTGCCGGTGCCATTCCGCACTGCTTCCCCCGACCAGAGCCTTTCCCCACTGGAATCTTTCACTGCTGTGGGGAAAGGCTCTGGCAGCGGGGAAGGGGCAGGACTCGACCCTACTAAATATAGCAGCGTAGACACGGGAGGCCCTGCATGGGCAGGTAGGGTGCATAGCCATAGGGTTCAAGCGTCCCTTTACTTGCCTTAGCCAGGCCTCACCATCTACACTGCTGTTACACCCGTGCTAGCAGGGTCGAAATAGCCCCAAGTGTAGACCTACCCAAAGCAACCACCTCTGTTCCTGGAGTCCTAATTGACTGCGCTTGAAGAGGCTTTGGGATTGCAAAGGAAGGCAGGGTCCAAGTTAACACCCTAGCCCAGCAGCAGTCCCTCTGGTGGGAATTCGTCCTGGGCTCACTGCAAGGAAACAGTTCCCCCTTAGTTAGGACTTTGTATTGTTCTTCCAAAAAAGTAAGGCAGAAACTAGTCATGTAAGCCACTCCCCACAGGGTGGCGCTGATGCTCTGCCTCCCCTACGTTTTTCTCCTCTTAGGTCCCTTTGCAGCGAATCAGATTATGCCCGGTCTCTGTGCCCATTGATGCAGTCTGAGTAGCAGGAGCCCTTCAGCCCCACGGTGACATGGGCTGTTATGTGTTTGAATGATTAATCCTTCCTCTTCCTATTCCAGGCCAGAAGGGCTGAGGTGCTGTTTCCCGAGGAGCTGTTCCAGGACTAGCGAGGTAAGCACAGACACGGGCCGTGCACTACAGCTCTAGGTACACCCAGGAGCGCCGCCAGCGTTTTTGCCGCCCTAGGTGGCGGAAGGTCCCGCCCCCGAAATGCCGCCCCCGACAGGCGGCAGAAGGTCCCGCCCCCGAAATACCGACGACAACGGGGGCAGCCGACGATCCGGACGCCGCGGTCGCTGCCTCCCAAATGTTAGCACCCAAGGCAACCACCTAGGTTGCCTAATGGGTTGTGCCGGCCCTGGGTACACCCCTGTAACCCTAGAGGGGCAGGAAACGTGGTCCTTTCAGGTGGAAACGATGGTCGTTTTAATATGAGTGTCGAGTGTTTAGATGCAAGCTGGATGGCTAGAAACAGAGAGTTTGGAAGATCAATATGTAGCTGAAGATCATTGTTTTTACTGGGTTTTTTCCCCCTCTCATAGGAGCCTTTCCAAGCGTCACAGAAGGACGGGCCAGAGTTAACACGGCATCGAGTTGTTTGTTGCATAATAAAGCTGCTGCTGATTTCCAAGTGTGTGCGGCCAACTTTCCTCACTGCGCACTAGGCTGCGTGTAGCCATGTGACTGAGATGTCGGCCTTCTCTTTTCTGGGCACTGCAACTTTAATAGTAGAGGAATCTTGCTGGCTGCCAGCATCCTGGCTAGGGTTGCCAGGTGTCCGGTTTTCGACCGGAACACCCGCTCGAAAAGGGACCTGGCGGCTCCGGTCAGCACTGCTGCCTGGGCTGTCAAAAGTCCGGTTGGCGTGGGGCTGGCAGGCTCCCTACCTGGCTCCGCGCATCTCCCCGCAAGCAGCGACATGTCCCTCGGCTCCTAGATGGACGGACGGCCACAGCCCCATGCACAGCCCCCACCCCGAGCGCTGGCTCCGCATCCCCCATTGCCTGGGAGCCGCGGCCAATGGGAGCTGCAGGGGTGGCACCTGAGGGTGGAGACAGCGTGCAGAGCTGCCTGACTGCGCCTCCACCTAGGAGCCAAGGGACATGTCGCCCTTTCCCTGGAACCGGCTGAGGTAAACACCACCCGGAGCCCGCACTCCAAAACCCCTCCTGCACCCCAACCCCCTGACCCAGCTCTGAGCCCCCTCCTGCACCCAAGCTTGGGGATTGGTCCTGCTTTGAGCAGGGGGTTGGACTAGATGACCTCCTGAGGTCTCTTCCACCCCTGATATTCTATGACTCTATGATTCCCTCCCAGAGTCTGCACCCCCCAACACCCTACCCCAGCCCTGAGCCTCCCCTGCACCCCAAGCCCCTCATCCCCAGCTCCACCCCAGAGCCCGCACCCCCAGCTGGAGCCCTAACCTCCTCCCGCACCCCAACCCCTGCCCAAGCCCTGAACCCCATGCTGCACCCAAACTCTTTCCTGAAACCCACGCCCCACCCCCCTGCCACAACTTGGACCCCCCTCCTGCACTCCAAACTCCTCGTTACCAGCCCAGAGCCCACACCCCCAGCTGGAGCCCTCACCCTCACACCCCAACCTCCTGCCCCAGCCTGGATCCACCTCCCACACCCTGAACCCCTCATTTCTGGCCCCAGTCCAGAACCTGCACCCCCACCCCAAAGCCCATGTCCCCTCCCACACCCCAACCCCCTGCCTTAGCCCAGACCCCTCCCACACTCCAAACCTCTCATCCCTGGCCCCACCCCAGAGCCCACACCCCCAGCCGAAGCCCTCACCCCCTCCCACTCCCCAACCACCTGCCCCAGCCCGGTGAAAATGAAGGAGTGGAGTGAGGGCGGAGGAGAGCGAGCGACAGAGGGCGGGGGGAATGGAGTGAGCGGGGGTGGAGCCTCGGAGACGGGGCGGGGCAGGGCCTCGGTGATGGGGTGGCAATGGAAGGGGCCTTGGAGAAGGGTTAGGGCAGGGGTGTTTGGTTTTGTGTGATTAGAAAGTCAGCAGCCCTAACGCTGACTTTCGGGGGCAGGGGGCAAAGCCGGGGGGCCTGCTGTAGTCTGATCAATGGCTGGAGTTCCAAGTGGTGCCTGTTGGCTCACAGTGGAGCAAGTTCAGCCTTTCCTTTCAAAAACTCAGCCGGGCATTTTGAAGGAGAATCTCAGCTTTCTTCTTCCTTTCTTTCAAGTGAGTCGCTCTAGATTTTATGGCTGTGGGTAAATACTTGAAAATGTGAACTCCAAAGGCTCAAAAACCAGAGAGCAAATCATTTATTGATTTATTAACCTCATGATTTGGGGGGACATGACATGATTTTTGAACATGGGGTGTTGGCCCTACTGCCTCTGCGTCCAACCCTTGGCAGGGGGAAAGGTACTTCCTCCTCGTGGGTTGCCAATTTAGGTTGGACGTATTCCTGAAGGTTTCATAACATGACATAATCCTTAATTAAAGATGAATCTTGAATTCATGGAGACACCAAGCCAATCCTGGAGGCTTGGCAACCCTACCTGCAGCACAAGCCGCCTTCTCTCAAG
This sequence comes from Chrysemys picta bellii, assembly GCF_011386835.1. Classification (NCBI taxonomy): domain Eukaryota; kingdom Metazoa; phylum Chordata; order Testudines; family Emydidae; genus Chrysemys; species Chrysemys picta. The sequence continues at coordinate 79,279,317 of NC_088801.1, read as the reverse complement.
AAGAAACACCTACAAGTGACGTCCCCCAGCTCTGCCCACTCTCTGTTTTCTTGCTCCATTTTATCATTCTGTCTTCATCACAAATCACCCTTTCCCCTGCCCTGTGGGTCATTCTATCTGTTCCTCTTCCTTGCGTGTCTCCCTCCATCTTTGTTCCTCGTTCTCTGGTCCCACCTGTTTCCTCCCTCCCTTGTTCTCTACCTCATCTTCTGCTTTGCCCACCCTTGATTCATCTCCTACCTAGAAATTTAGCCAGGAGAGTGGGGGTAACCCCCCAATTCTGGCAAAAAGTGGTGTGGGATCTTCAGCAATGACCCCTGATTGGGATCTCAGTTTTACGGCTCCTCTGGCAGGTGGTCCAGCAGCAGAGCGCCCCCTAGCCCCACTGGCTCAGTATTGACACAAAGGACCTCCAGCTCCTGCATTCCAAGCAGTGCAGGCTGGAAGATTCATAGTAGATGGCAAGGGGGAAATCAGACCAAATCTGAGTGACATTTGATGAGGAGGTAAACAATCATGAGTTAAAAGGTCTTGCAAAAACAAATCCTCAGGTGCCCGCAGATGCTCCTACACATTGGCATTCTCTGACATCACGGCCTGCTCCTGTTCCTCCTCCTGTTCATGTGTAGATAAAAGCCTGAAACACTTGGAGAGCTTTAATTTTCTCTGCCCCATGCAGAGGTAACAGGATAAATGATCCACACCTCTGCTTACTTCTCTGTGCGGAAAACACACCTGTTCTGCATTGCTCGAGCCACAGGGTGACTCATGGGCATGCAAACATTCTCACTGACCTCCCGAGAGCCACATCAAACACGGAGCCGTGGCAGGAAACATACCTACCAGACTGTAGGTCACGGCAAGTTCGGCTCTGGACTGTATTTCACCTGCAAACTGTTAACAATACAGGCAGCTCCAGAGGGAGTGCCACCAAAACACCCCCGGTTCAGCTTTGTGTTGACAAGAGCAGCTAAGGACACGGACAATAACAGACCCAGAGCTAGGTTCTTGACACCACTGATTCCCTAGGGCATAGGTTTCTGGCCCTATGCCCAGTGCAATTCAAATCTGTTGTTGTTATTATTTATTTGGATTTCAGTAGGACCTAACGGCCCCAGTCCATTGTGCCAGGTGCTGTATATGTGTTTGTTATTTATATTACCAAACGATTTAGGCGCCCCAGTCATGGACTAGGCCCCGTTGAGCCAGGTGCTGCACAAACACAACTCAAAAGACAATCCCTGCCATGAAGAGCTGACAATCTATCAATGGGATCAATCTTCACACTGTGCACAGTCTCTTCACAAGCGCACAGTCAACCTGTGGAACTCCTTGCCAGAGGATGTTGTGAAGGCCAAAACTATAACAGGATTCAAAAAAGAACTAGATAAATTCATGGAGGATTAGGGTTGCCACCCGGCCAGTCCACGTTCCGGCTTGTGTGTCCAGGTGCCATTTGACAAGACCTGATACCTGGGTTTTTTGGATCTGGAGTGGAAGAGGTGGATCAGAGGGTGTGGTCTGGGGGAGAGGTTTATCTCACGGTGACACTAACACTTTTGACTGGCTGGCCAGGAAGTACCACCCCCTCATATCTGAGGACTTCCTGAAACAATCAGAAACACTGATGGACTGGGGCTGCAATTGCTCTCCAACAGTCCCACCTCTGGGACCCACTTCTGGGATTCACAGCATGGCAGTCAGCACGTCCCAGAGCGCATGTGGGTGTCCAGCACCATGGGGCTGGAATTCCACTCTTGCCCATCATAAATGCCAGCTGCCACGCTGCTGCTGGAGGGATTAGGAGCATTAGATCCAAGGCTGTGATTAGGTCGCTGACGTTCCTTTGTACAGACTAACACCTTTCACCTGGGATTCGGGGCAGGACGGCTAAGGGCGCAGCCGCAGAATGCACCTGGTCCAGTGAAGCTGCCTGCAGAAAAGAGCCTCTGAGTGGCAAGGAATGGCTTCACTGGGCAGGGTAAGGACGCGACAGGTGAAGCCTCTGGTATGGCCCTCGAGGTGTATATGTTCTGTATGCGGCTCCTCCAATACATTACGTAAAGAAGAACCCCACGGACTAGACAGTGCCATATAGGCACAACCCTGCGCAGGGCAAATCCACTGCCCATAGGAGTATGAGGCCCAAAGCTTGCAGAGCTCCCCAGCCTGGGCCCACGGCTGTGCCCCACAGGAGGGTGCAGGGTGCCCTCCCCTCTGCTGCTCACCAGCTTTGTCTCTCCACTCCAGTCCTTTCACCACGGTGGCCAGTGTCCACAAGGCTACTAGCCGGGAGCAGACCCTGCACCCTCCAGCAGGTCTGTTTCAGGACGGCATCAATGTGCATTAGGTACCTTTAGTTCCCACCAGCGGGGTCTACACGGGTTGGCTAGAGTGCGACGTGCGAGTGCTGCACAACTCATACCCCCATAGAGCGGACTGTGGCGCCGTGTAGAGTCTCACGGGGTGGGGGTGGGCATAGGAGTCAGGGGACGGGAAACGGGGGGGTTGGATAGGTGTGGGGTCCCAGGGGGCCTGTCAGGGGGCGGGAGTGTGGATAGGGGGCGGGGCAGTCAGGGGACTGGAAGCAGGGGGTTGGATAGGGGGCGGTCAGGGGACAAGGAGCACGGGGGGTTGGATGGGTGGAGAGTTCTGAGGGGGCAGTCAGGGGGTGGGAAGTGGGAGGGGGTGGATAGGGGGTGGGGGCCAGGCTGTTTGGGGAGGCACAGCCTTCCCTACCCAGCCCTCCATATCATTTTGTAACCCCGATGTGGCCCTCGGGCCAAAAGTTTGCCCACCCCTGGTGTAGCAGAACATCGTGGTGTGGTTATTATTCAGCACATGGCAATGCCCTCTCTCCTTCCCTCGCATCACTGGTACCCCATGTCCAGCACTCAGGGGTCACAAGAGCCGAGGGACGACCGACACAGGGGGCTCAGCGCCTGCATTCGATCAGTGACCGGACAAAGGAAGGAACTGCCGAGCCCAGGCAGAGGTGGGACGCAGACAGTAGAGAAAGGGGAGGATGTCATGCAGCCAGGGCTCCTGAGGACTTGTTCCCTCTGCTTCCCCTGCCCCAGAGCTCAGCACCATCTGCACCATGCGTCCAAGGTGCATCCACCAGCATCAATGGGAATCTGTCCTTCTCCCAGGCTGGCTAACATTTCAGCTCATCCCTTACACGCAGAGCAGAGACAATAAACACAGCTTGGGCTAACCATGCCCTGGCCTTGCAACAGCTGGTCAGCTCCTACTTAAAGGCTGGCTAAAGACATACTCTTGCCAAATAATCCATTTCACTGGATCCCATAAGTATTTAATGATGGTATTTTATTACAGATCACCTGGCGGGGCTGGCCCAAGGAGGCACTACAGGAATTCACAGGGCCTCATAATGCATTAACCAATGAGACGAATTACAGCATATTAAAGTCCATTTACAAATACAGCAGCAATGTCTATTATTAACGTAACAAGCCCCTAATAAGCAGCGACAGGTCAGTCCTGTTAGAAACAGGGGCAGGCAAACCCTGGATCTGGATTTTGCATTTGGCCGGGAGGTTCCAGCTGCAAACAGCAGCCCCATTGCTGGAGCAGGAGATTAGGCCTCAGTTTGCCCCTGACTCTGGTCCCATTGCCAAGGAAGGGAACCGAGCTGGCCCATAAGTTGTAAGCATGTGCAGGGCCCCCAAGCCGCCCTTATGCTTAAGGTCCTCTCTGATCAATGCACTCACAGGGAGACAGACCCATCCACAGCAAGTGTCACTAATTATACTAGCGAATGCCCCTGCCCCGCCTGTTTGCTGAGGTGACACATCACATTTCTTTTACAAAGCGAGACCCAGGCACAAAGAGACACTTGCCGCAGGTCAGAGACAGGGCATGGCCATGGCACCCAGGAGCACTATGGTAGCAACAGACCTTCTCCACATCGCCGTCACCAGGGTCAACGTCCTTTGTTTGTCTCGACTCAGCTGCCTTTAGAAGCACGTGTCCCACCCTGCCAAGGAACTGCCCCGCAGCAGCGCCGGTCAGATGGGCTCAGCTGAGCCCCCTTGGCGGTCTACGGCACTCAAGAGATGAAGGAGCGAAGCAGCAGGGGAGCAGTAGGGGGTTGCCAGGGGAGATGATCCACTCCAGGAAGTTTCACACCATCTGCATAATGAAGAGGCTGGAGAAGCCCTGGCCCAGGGGCTCCTATTCTAGTTTGGTAGCAATATTATTGCTTCCTGCGGGCTGCTGGTTTGCCCCGACCCTGCAGGGAGGGAGCATTTGCCACAGTACCAGCTAACCCCTAATCTCTTTTGAAAAGCTCCATGTAAAAGGTCACTTCTCCCTGGCCAGCCTTCAGAGATGGGCAGAAGAGACCTTGGTTTAACATCTCATCGGAAGCATGCCATCTCTAAGGGCTTGTCTCCATGGGGAAACTTACTGGTATAATCATACTCTACAGTTATACCCGTGAGCCATTTTTAAACGACTCGCGCTGGTGAAAGGGGTCATATGGCCCCTTCTGTAGATGGACGTTTGCTGCCCACAATAGAGGTAGCAGTAGAGCAACAATCCTTACACCATCCACCTGTAACCCCAGAACCAACTCGGCCCTGGACCTGCCGTGGCTGGGAGAGGGGCAGCCCAAACCCAGTCCCGGCTCAGACCTGCCGCGGCCAGGGGGGGCACCTATCCCACGGCCCCAGCCCCGGAGCTGCGGCGGGGAGAGGCGCCTCTCCCCACAGCCCAGGTGCTGCAGTGGGGAGAGAGAGCTGGGGGGAGTTCTCTCTCCGCGCCGTAGCCCCGGAGCACCCTTCTGCACCCAAAACCCCTCATCCCCGGTCCCACCCCAGAGTCCATACCCCCAGATGGAGTCTCCATCTCCTGCACCCAACCCTCTGCCCCAGCCCTGAGCCCCTCATCCCTGGCCCCACCTCAGAGCCCGCACCCCCAACCCACAGCCCTCACGCCCCAGCATCCCAACCCTCTGCCCCAGCCCGTAGCCCCCTCCTACACTCCAAACCCCTCGGCCCCACCCCCACCCGATGAATTTTGTTATGTGCACCTATATGAAGATGATGTGTCACACATCACCTCCATATTGGTGCATGTAACAAAATTCATTCCGCACATGGGTGGGAAAAATGGGAGGGAACGCTGGCCCTGTGTATAGAACCAATGTGGAGTTTGTGCCTGGCTCATAACAGACTGAGGTTGGTACTCGAGCTCTTAAGACACCGCAGGACAGCTTGACACAGAGGCCACAGGCTCAAGCCCTGCTGCTGCTCACACGCTCGGGGTATCACGTGATAAGTGGTGGCCCTTCCAGGAAGCTCAGCTGGGCAGAGCTCTCAGCTCAGGATGAGTGTCCCCAGAGCGGGAGGTCTCTTAGCTCAAAGCCAGAGGCAATGTCAGAATTCTCTGGGGTCCAGCCGCTAGACGGAGAGAGCCACACTCAGTGGTTTGAGCATTACCCCCCTAAACCCAGGGTTGTGAGTTCAATCCTTGAGGGGGGCCACTTAGGGATCGGGGGCAAAAATCAGTATTTGGTCCTGCTAGTGAAGGTAGGGGGCTGGACTCAATGACCTTTCGAGGTCCCTTCCAGCTCTGTGAGATAGGTATATCTCCATATATTATTATATTACTAAGCAAGCATGGACTGATGACATACTCATGTGCCCCAGCCACACCCTAGAGGAACCACCAATCTCCCCACTGGCAGAAAGAGGACCAAGTCAGCCCCTGACTTCTTGGTGTCGTTGTTGTGGCCTAGACCAAAGCCAAGTTTATTTCATAGCTGGCTGAGTAAGGCATCAGATGGTAACAACCATCAGCCAACTCCCAACACAGGCTGGGTTTGAACTGCTGCCCTAGAGCTGGGAGGAGCTGCAATTCACGACCAATCCCACAAGCTAACGAGTTCCCAGCTACACCTCTCTGAAAGGACAACAAGGCTGTGTAGTGACAACAGGGCTGGTCCACCTGAGCTTCCTGCCCGGGCCAGACACTGGCTTCTGCAGCTCTCCCAACAAAGGAAAGGATAATTGTCCCTATTATTCAGGGTCCTGCCTGGGGGCGGAGTTGAATACCTGCCCATGTCTCTCATGAATGCAGCAATTGTTCTGTCAGAGGGTAAACTGATATCTTGGGATGTCAACGGCTTAGTCACCTGCTAAGGAGCTGTATCTATACACTTGTCAGGCCTATTGTTGCAATCCCCTTTCTAATGCCTCAGTCAAAGTGAGGCCTGGTCTACACTACAGGGGTAGGTCACCGTAAGCTGCCTTGCGTCCACCGAGCTGTGGAAGTGTCTTCACTTAAATTCGGCTCCCGTTGATGTAAAGTGCCTCCCTACACCGATTTAGTAATGTCACCTCCCCGAGTGGTGTAGAGTCATGGTCAATGTCATTAGGTCGACACAGTGTCAGCGTAGAGCTGCCTAGGAAGGAGTACTGCGGAAAGGGATCTGGGCGTCATAGTGGATCACAAGCTGAGTCAACAGTGTAACACTGTTGCAAAAAAAGCAAACATCATTCTGGGATGTATTAGCAGAAGTGTTGTAAGCAAGACACGAGAAGTAATTATTCCGCTCTGATTAGGCCTCAACTGGAGTATTGTGTCCAGTTCTGAGCACCACATTTCAGAAAGGATGTGGACAAATTGGAAAGAGTCCAGAGAAGAGGAACGAAAATGATTAAAGGTCTAGAAAACATGACCTATGACGGAAGATTGGAAAAATTGGGTTTGTTTAATCTGGAAAAGAGAAGACTAAAGCAATGGGCTTAAATTGCAGAAACGGCAGTTTAGGTTGGATATTAGGAAAAACTTCCTAACTGTCAGGGTGGTTAAGCAAATTGCCTAGTGAGGCTGTGGAATCTCCATCATTGGAGATTTTTAAGAGCAGGTTAGACAAACACCTGTCAGGAATGGTCTAGATAATTAGTCCTGCCACGAGTGCAGGGGATGGACTAGATGACCTCTCGAGGTCCCTTCCAGTTCTGTGATTCTTCAGGTCTTGGAAAAGTTTACAGGGAGAAATCATTAGCTGGCTGCGGGGTACAGGATAAAAACCCGATCGGATGTCCTGCTCTTCTTTGCATGGCACCATTTCAACTAAATGTTTGCTCGCTTCATCTTGAAAGCCCTTATTTCAGTGGATCTTGAATCTCCTACTTCATATGAACAGCCATAGTGGGCCAGACCAATGGTCTATCTAGCCCAGTGTCTTGCCTCTGACAGTGGCCAGTGCCAGGAATGAACAGAACAGGGCAATTATTGAGTGATCCATTCCCTGTTGTCCAGTCTCAGCTTCTGGCACTTGGACGTTTAGGGACATCCAGAACATGGGGTTGCATCCCTGATCATCTTGGCTAATTGCCATTGATGTGCCTATCCTCCAGGAACTTCTTTAATTCTTTTTTTAACCCAATTATACTTTTGGCCTTTACAATGTGCCCTGGAGGGAAGGAAAGGGGCTTTCAGAGGATGGATCTACGAGAGAGTTGTGGGTCCCACTTGACATAAGTAATAAAACATGGGGGAAGCCTTATTTCTTGGGAGACAGGATTAGGGAGGTAAATGAATCAGCAGGCTGGAAACAGAACATCTGGACTAGCTAAGATAAGGGGGACACCCAGGAAACCATTTATAATGGGCAAGATAATGGATAAGCTAAGCCTGGAACATAAGATAGGGTACAGAGTAAGTTGCGCATGGACAGTGCACACTGTACAGGGCTTGGTTTCTGGAAAGTGACCGTGCCAATCCCAAAATGTGTGATTCAACATACAGTAAATGCCATATAACGTGTAATTATATATAAAGGAAGAGATTTGCTATGTAACTTTGGATGTGTGGTACGCCCTATACACACCCCCTACGCTTGAGTCTGAACAACTCAGCCTAGCTGGGCCGTATGCCAAATAAAGGAACCAGAGTGACAAGACTGCAGTCAAACTGAGTTCTTGGGGAATCAAGGGGAAGAGGTCTCAGGGAAAACCCAACAGAGTGGTGCCATGACACAGATCCGCTTGTCTGGAGCAGGTAACGTATACACCTCTTAGAGTAAGGGTCGCGACCCAGGGTTAAAGGAAATGGCATTGGAAGGGTTTAAGGATTTAAACAAAGTTCGCACCACACTGGAAAAGGAGGTTAAATCTAAGGGACTCCCCAGAAGTATTACAAGGAAACTAGGATTGGATGAAAAAAGGGACTCCAGAGAGTGGTACCGGAGAGGAAAAAAAGAATGCGTGGCAGAGCACAGCAGAGGTCCTCTGAAAGCCACTGAAACGTTCAAAAATTCTGGAAAGGGCAGGAGGAAAACAATGTCTATTATCTATTTACATAAATCCAAAGTAAAAAGCAGCCGCCCTTCCAGGACTATATTTAGTGAGTACAGCTTTGCGGCAGGTGTACGAAGTTAAAAAACGAGTGCAAAAAACAAACAATAAGCTTAGCGGCCCGAAAAAAAATGTCACTTTCAAAAATAAATCGTTAAAAAAAACCCTTAAAAGTTAAAAAAGGCTTTTGGACAAATAAACCCTGCTGAGTTGAGAGGGAATGAAACAGTTGGGGGTTGTGAAAATGTTGAAAAGGATGTTAAGGTGTTAAAGAAGAGAATGCTCGGTTTAATAATGAAACCCAGTTATGGCAGTAAAACTCTGTGCAGTCACGTCCGGCGACACCCTTAGTAATAAAACAAATTATGCAACAGGGAGGTCAAGTGGTGACAACTACGACCACTATATGCTCTTCCCCCCGAAACGCCTTTACAGCCATTCTGAAGGAAATGGGCCCTTCCCGATGCATGTGTCTGGCAATAATTAATTGCGCCAGCTGCTGCAGGCAGAGAGACAATCTCATTTGAGTTTCTGGACTATAATAATTCAGTCGAAATCTCTAAAAAGAAAATCGGGATTTCAATATGGTTTCACTGCTTCCAGATATACTAGTGAAAATGTAACAAAATCTGACATCAAAATATAATGAAGAGCAGCGCAAAGGGCATTAATCAGCTCAAACCACAGACTGTAAAAAGGGGAGAAAACACCTAGTCAGTGAAAAAAATACCGTCCATCCCCAAAATATAAATGTAAGTGTAACAGTCAGGTTACTAATGCATCACTCCTTCCGCTCTGCCAACAACGCCAGCCTGAAAAGTTTCTGCTACCACTGGCTGGAATTATTATTATTAATTTTTTTTTGGCTGATTTTCAACCACATTACAGAGCTGGGCAAATTTTGGCGAAAATGAAAATGTTGATGAAAAATATTCAGCCCGATTCCAGCTGCTACTTTCTGCTCCTTCAAAACCTTCCTTAAGACCCACCCGCACTGCAATGCCTGTAAGAAGCATATGCGGGTTAATGGTAGATCCAGGAGGAGAAGCCAGACTGTGAGTCAAGCAATCTGGGTTCTCCTCCGCTACCACTAACCTGATATGGGACCTTGGGCACACCTAGAGTTACCTCTACCCTGAGAAAAGTCTTCAGTGTAAAAAATACCTCCCCTCGCCCTGCTACTACAAGGGCGGCAAATCAAGGCTTTGCCAAGCTCCCTCAAGAGGACATTCAAAGCCAACAAGTATGACAATTATTTTTGCCCAAATGTTAAAACTTCTGGGAAGAAGTTAAGCGCCTGAAAAGGTGCTTTTGTTAGGATATGCTCCTCATCCCAGCATCACTTGTCATCCACACCCACTCTGGCTTTGTATCACCCCAGTGCCAAAGCAAAGGCACTCTCCACAACACACACAGGGCCAGAACGTCTCAATTAGGACAAATCTCCCTTTCCCCAACTCACATACATCAGGTAAGTGTCACCCCTGGGAGTCCCCTGAGCAGTTTGGTTCTCCCTGAACCCCCCAGTGCCTCCTGCAGCAAAAGGACAGGGGGCTGGGGCACAGGGATATGGGTTGGGAGGGATCTGGGGACAGGGGTGAGGGGGATAGGTGAGGGACCCTGGATCAAGGAGTAGGTAGTAGGTGATGTCTGAAGACAGGTGGTAAGGGCTCTTTGGGGGAATGTGCAGGGGGTTTGGAGGGTCCCCTGGGACAGGGGATAGGAGCTCCATGGGGAAAGTGTGGGGGGAGAGTCAGGGCCTCCTGGGACAGTGGGGGGGGGGTCGGGGATCCCCTGGGGAAGGAGGGAGAGTCAAATATCCCCTGGGACACCAGATGGGGGCTCCCTGGGGAAGGTGAATGGAGGCTCGGGGTGGGAGGGGGTGTCCCATAGGACTTGGTATGGGGGCTCCCTGGGAAAGATGAATGGTGGTTTGGGGTTCCCTGGGTGGGTCGGGGGTCCCCGGGTCAGTGGATTGAGGCTCCCTGGGGGAGGGAACAGGGGTCCCCAGGGAACGGGAAGGGGGAGCCCTGGGGGAGATCGGGGGTCCCCGGGGCAGGGCATGGGGGCTCCCTAGGTGGGAATTCGGGGGGTCTCCAGGGAGGGGCTTCGGAGCTCCCTGGGGAAGACCCGGGGATCCTGCGGCACCTCTCGAGCCCCCGGGCCGTGGCAGGGGCAGCGAGCCCTGGCTCCCCGCAGCGTTGTCCCGCTCCCCGCCCGCACTCACCCGCCGCTCACTCCCTGCCGGCTGTGGCTGCAGCACGTGGGGGCCGCGCTCAGAGCCGCTGCCCCGGTCCCAGCCCCGCCCCGCCCAGGCTGGGAGGGGAGCGCGATGCAGCGTCCCCCGGCTGCGGCCATCAGCACCGCCAGTCCCGGGGCAGGGCCACTTGCTGCTGCTGCCCCACACTGCCGCCTGGGGGAGCCTCTGCCCCAGCTCGGGGCCCGGGGCTCCTCTCCCCTGATCGAGAGGATAAATACGTATGGCAACATTGTATGTAAAGTTATAAAGATTCTACTGTATGACTTTACTGAGACACGCTCCAAGTTTAGAAAAGCAGGCACAAACCAGTTCCTCAGAGACAAAAGGCAAACTGATGCCTCAGCCAAGTATCAGCATAATCAAATGGACTATCGCCTGGGTAAGTGTCCATTTTGTGGCAGGAAGAAGGGTGTGAGCAAGAAATTTACATCTTGGCAATGGAACAGCTGGAGATTCCCATGCAAACAGGCTGGCTACCACCAGAACCCCAACTAGAGATGATTCTCAGAGGAGGAAGAGGCATAAAAATGAGGAACAGAGGCCCCAAATCACCCCTCGCCTCCCTTTCTTTCTACCCATGACACCCATGACTAATGGACAAGAAAAGGAATGGAACATTGGATTGGGGGAGGGGTCCAACACTGCAAAAGAACATGTGGTGAGAGACTTTTGTTTTGAATTCACTTTGCTTGTTAAGTTAGGTATTTGTTCGTGTTTTATCTTTTATTTATTTGTAACCAATTCTGATTTTTTATGTCTCATTACTTGTAATCACTTAAAATATTTCTTTCTGTAGTTATTAACATTATTTTATCTAAACATGTGTGTGTTTGAAGTGTGTGGGAAGCTCCATTTGAGATACCAAGGTATGTGCATATTGTTTTCTATTAATGAAATGATGGACTTTCTATGAGCTTGTATTGTTCAGGAAGCTACTGGGCAGCACAAGCAGCACATTTCTGAGGACAAATTTAGGACTGGGGATTTTCTGGTGTCACTCTGAAATATAATTCAGGAGTGGCTGGTTAAAAGCACTCCTATAACTCAGCTAGAATAATTTACATGCTAGAGACTGGGTGTGAGAAGGCCAGAAGTGGTTGTTCTCACAGCAAAGCAGTATAAATGGCATCCCAGGTTGTAGAATTGAGAGGACATCGCTGTCCATCAGTCCCGATTGTACCCTGGGGAATGTCACAGCGATGAATATCATAGGATGAATGAAGGTAGGAGTTGACATTTGTGATGAATGAGAAATGATAGATAGGGTGAGGATAGTCCTTGAAAGTGAAGACAAGTAGCTTATGTTTGATAGGCAAGGAGGAGCTTGTTGAGGGTGACAGGGCACTTCCTTAAGAGTCTTCTACAGACAATCCCAAAGAAAACTATAGCAGCCTTAACCTGCATGCACTAGATTCACACTAAAAATACATATGCTGTTAAAGATGACTGCAAAGGAGGTGGGAGGGGACCATGTTTTTTTTTTTTTAAACGCAGTTGGGGGGGTGAGGGGCTGCTTTTTTCTTGTTACTTTAGGAATATCAAATCATGACTTGCACATGCCCTTGCAGGGCCATAAGAACTGAGGTGTCAGCTCTTGCAGCCACTAATCGATTTACGTGGGTGTTGAATCAAGATCTTTCCTTCCAGCTGTGTCAGGTTGAGTTAAACAGTCTGAATAACAATCACTCCCCCACTTCGTTAACCAGGTTTCATTTGTATGGCAGCCGATACCTATCTAGGCACTTAGGCGGCCCGTATCACCGTAGTACCCGAGTGTAGAGCCCTGCAAATCTGCCGATATCTGCATATCGTGTTTGCGGATTGTGGATTGGATGTGGATACAAATTTTGTATCCATGCAGGGCTCTACCTGAGCACTTCACCGTCATCAATAGATTTTATCCTCACAACACCCCTGTGAGGTAGGAAAGTATTATCCTCATTGCACAGATGGGGAACTGAGAATGGAGAGGCTAAGGGGGGATATTTGCAAAGGCCTGAATCAGTTATGTACCCAACTCCCAGTAACTTTCAATGAGCATTTGGTGCCTAACTGTCCTCTGTGCCTTTGGAAATCTCTCCCAAGTAAGCACAAAGAAAGTATGTGGCTGACCCAAACACACATCTCCTGAGTCGCAGTCCTGTGCCGAGTCCACTAGACAACACTTCCTCCCATTTTTTGATTTCAGGATTTTGATAATCTTGTCACTTTCCCAGTTGTCCAAGTCTTCCGGGCCGGGAGAGACCTAAGGTCCCCATCCTCCAAGGGTTCACTACATGGACAGAGCAGTGTGACTGTATGGAGACCCAGTAGAGTCACGGGAGCTCTGCACTGCAGTCCACCTGAGCAGAGGTTATTGCAAGATGAGGCCCCAGGCATTGTAAATGCCAGAGGGGAATTCACTAAAAGAAATAGTTTAATGAGGTTATTAATAAATAACTACTTGGTTCAATTCCATTACACGCTCCTGGTATCCTCCTTCTTGGGGAAGAAGACAACCTGGGGAACTATAGACCAGTCAGCCTAATTTCCATACCTGGAAAGATACTCGAACCATCAATATTAAATGGCCAATTTGTAAGCACCTAAATGATCAGGGGATGGGGGGAGGGATAGCTCAGTGGTTTGAGCATTGGCCTGCTAAACCCAGGGTTGTGAGTTCAGTCCTTGAGGGGGCCACTTAGAAATCTGGGGCAAAATCAGTACTTGGTCCTGCTAGTGAAGGCAGGGGGCTGGACTCAATGACCTTTCAAGGTTCCTTCCAGTTCTAGGAGACGGGATATCTCCATTAATTTAATTTTAAATTTTTTTTAATCATAGGGTTCTAAGGAATAGCCAGCCTGGATTTTTCAAGAACAAACCATGCCAACCAACCTAATTTCCTTCTTTGACAGGGTTACAAGCCTAGCAGATAGGAAGGAAGCAGTAGATGTGATATATGGTTATTTTAGTAAGGCTTCTGAGACAGTCCCATGTGACATTCTCATAAGCAAACTAGGGAAATGTGGTGTAGATGAAATAATATAACATGGGTGCACAGCTGATTGAAAGACTGAACTCAGAGAGTAGTTCTTAAGGGTTCATTGTGAAACCAGAGCATAGCTAGTGGGATCCCACAGGGGACACTCCTGGGTCCAGTATTAGTCAATATTTTCATTACTGACTTGGATAATGGAGTGGAAAGCATGCTTATAAAATCTGAGAATGACACCAAGCTGAGAGGGACAGAAGCACTTTGGAGGACAGGATTAGAATTCAAAATGACCCTGACAAATTAAAGAATTAGTCTGACCAGTCAGACCAATCAGCTTAATTTTGTTACCGGGAAAGATAATGGAGCAAATAATCAAAAAATCAATTTGTAAGCACCTAGAAGATAGGTGATAAATAACAGTCAACATGGATTAGTCAAAGAACAAATCATGTTAAACCAACTTAATATCCTTCTTTGACAGGATAACAAGCC
>NC_088801.1:79238035-79264761 GCF_011386835.1 Chrysemys picta bellii | reverse complement strand
GCCCATCTTGCATATTTCATTAATTTTGATACAATCAGATTTTTTTTCATCAGGCTGAATCCTAAAGTCCTTATCCAATTTACACACCAATGACACTCCCGATGATTGCAAGGGGAGATATGTCTGTATAAAGTCAGAAAAAACACAAGAGGGCCAGAATATGGCACCCTTACTAATGTGAGTAGTCCCTTTCTCCATGAGTAATCTCACTGATTTCAGTAAGATACTACTCAATGGAATGGTGGCAGAATCTGGCCCTGAGAAAAGACTTCAGGATTTCCCCTAGGAAAAGGGGAGCATTATCACACAGCAACTGATTGGTTTTTTTGCTTCATGATATCACAATAGGCCTGACTCTCATCTCCCCTACACCAGAATATCCATGGAGCTCCTTGGGGTTTACACCTGACTTTCACCAGTCAGAAACCAGGCCCAATGTCATAAATTATTTAATGTTTATATTAGCGTATTGCCAGCTGTCCTGAATTAGGATCAGGGTCCTGCTATGGTGAGCACGGTACCTACACAGATGAAAAAAACATGGTCCCTGTCATGAAGGGTTTGGGCTACCCCATCAAAGCCCAAAGTTTTATGTTACAAGTCTCTTTTTTGCAGTGGAGCAATTAAAAGGATAGCAAAGGAAGTACTTATAAAAAGCAAACACCAGGGCTTTGCCCTCTGAGAGCTCGCACTGCACACGTGGGAAAACGCAATGTGTTCCCCTTCAGACCAAAGTGACCTCAAAGCGAGAGATTATAGGAGAAAGGGAGGGTGGGCCGGAGTCTGGTTTTGTCACCTGCTGTTTTTCTGTCTCCTGTGGATAGCTCTCCATTGATCCCATTCTCTTTGGTTCTAGAGTATGTGCCCTGTTGCCCGCGTTCACCATATCCTGCTTCCTCATCCTCTCTGTATGGAAATCCATTGGCACTTCTGACCAGTCTGGCACCTGCACCAGCTTGCTCCTTAATTTCAGGGGAATGCGGGTGTGAAGAAGCCTCTGTTAGTTGACTTGAAGTCCAGTGCGGTGCCTTGGCTTCATCCTTCCTATCATCTGCCATTTTTCCTCTCTTTCTCTGTCCTGTAATTACATTAGTAAGATAGATCAGCAGTGATCCGGGGATGGTTTCCCCGGCTCATTGTTTACAACCCTAGCATAGCACATACACATTTCTCAACTACATTGTCAGGGAACCCCAAACCACTGCCAGGCAAGGGGTTTACAAGTAAATCAAAGTTCACTTTGCACATGACTGAGTTGCTTTAAAAAAGATTATTAAACTGTACGGGCCAGATTCAGATTGACCTCAATGGATTACGCTGGTTTCTGCCACTGAGTTCTTGATGGAAGATCTTTCATGAATCAGTTTTGGGTTCAGTGAGTTCAAAAACAGTTGGACATAAGTAATGGCAAATGACTCATTCCTCATGGAAACAATGACATCTCCTGGTGATGCAGGAGGAGAATGTGATGATGACTCTTTAGCTACAGCTACTATTATTAATTAGTAGTAGTATTGCAGTAGCACCTAGAAGCTCCAGTTATGGACCAGGACCCCACTGTGCTAAAACAAAAAGATGCTCCCTGCCCCCAAAGAGCTTATAATATACTGCTAGACATGGCAGAAACAATATTCATGAATATTCATTTGGATTCTGAACCTACGTTTGCCTTTACCACATTTAGATCCCTTCTTATTCATGATTTGCAAACGTTCACACACATTTCTTTTGTTCACATAAATGTTTGGGGAATAGCTGCTCTTCATACAAGTCTTTGTGAATAAAGGTATTTATGCATGAACACAAATAATATAACACTTTTCCTCATTTGCTAATCTCCTGTTTAAAATGTTTCATTCATTCCATCAGGGAGCAGAAAAAGTACCATGGGACTTAGGCTTTGTCTTCACTGTACAAAAAAGTGTGGTTTTATATCGAGAGTTAGCTATCTCAATGGACAATCCTAGTGGAGACAAAGCACAGGAGTTTTTACCTCGATATAGCTAGTCGAGCTAAACCCCAGGTGGGAAGGGCGTCGGGCTGACCTTGACTAGCTAATCAGCTACGTCATGGCTAAAGATTACTTGTGCCTTATCTTCACTATGATGTAAAAACTTGATGCAAAGAACACACTTTTTTTTTTATCAGTGAAGACAAAGCCATAGTTGGCCAATCCCAAAGAGCGAACAGTCTAAGAAAGCAGTTTGCGAACAACAGATAGGCTGAAAATGGCTTGTCAAAACTATTCTGTAGATAGTTAGGATAAACAAATGTATTCACCGGAATCCGGATCAGTTTGTAGCTGATTTGCAAACAGAACAAAAGGCTAAATTGTCTGATAATTTATACACAGCAAATAATTTCCGCCACTCTAATCATATATTGACTTTCTGAGCTACTGACAAATTTTTCTTTTAATGAAAAATCCTGTTGAAATAAGAATATTAGTGTTCAGTTACAATAATAATATCAGTCACTCAATTTAACCCACATATAAAAGTGACTAACATATATACTCACCTGCAGAAATATAGCATTGTGTATATTAGGTACTAGATAGCATACTTCTTTGGGGAACACTGGACTGAGTAAAAACCCTATAATATTTTCTCTTTGCTGTAGTGAAAATGGGAAGCTTAGCAAAATCACAAGGTGCATTGGGGTGGACAGAAGGACTTATGCATCTCAGTCAGCCACAAAAATATGATAGTGTTTTATATTAACTAGTCCTTGCCCTGTGCTTTCTCCCAGAGCCAGTGCTAGGCCTAAGCAGACTAAACAATTGCTTGGGGCTGCAAACATCTCAAGGGGGCCCTCGATTTACTTGTTATTATTATTATTTTCATAAGAATTTGCCTGTTTTAGTATTGTATGTGTGGGGAGGCCCACCAAAATATTCCTGCTTAGGGCCCCCAATGGGATAGCACCACCACTGCTTCCTCCTCTTCCTTTATTCTCTGTTGTAAGTCATATCAATTAGGTTTCTTGTTTAAGAGATTTCGGCTCATACAATGAGTGCCAGGAAGCCATGATGCAGTCATCTCAAGTCAACCAGCAGCCTGGAAAATGTTATTGGTGGAACAGAGGAAGAGAAAGTACAAGTTGGTGCCCTCGTGTACTTGAGGCAGTCATCTGCCTTTAATTCTCGTCATGCTATGGAATTAAAAACATTTTGTGATCAAAGTTCTTTCCAGAAACGTGAGAGCATGGGGCAAATTCTTACCGCTGGAGATAACACATTAACACACTGCAAAAATCAACGGACTTCACTAAGGAGGGTCATGTATCTGAGGGCAGAATTTAGCTTGTTCTGTCAAAAAAAAAAAAAAAAAAGAAGTATATACCCAGCTGTGTTCCTTTATTAAACTGAACAAAAGCTAACAGAAATATTGACTCAAAGTTTCCATCCACCCATTCATGGCATTTAGAGCTAGATCCAAAGCTCCTGGGGGTTAATGAGAGTCTTTACATTGACTTCTAAGGGCTTTGGATCCGGCCCATATATCACATTCTAACTCCGGAGGTTATTGTCTCCAAAAGTGAAGACAATACCGAGAATCATCATGTTGAGAGGGGTTTATACAATAGCAAATGCAGGGAAAGCGTTTCTGATCACCATTTTGATAAAAGTGATGGTTACAATCACAGCGCAACAATCCTAATGCTATTGTCTCCAAGTGTCCCTTCCCCTGCAAGTTACACACTTCTTCATTCTCTTCCATTTCTGTGGGAAGGGTATTTGCATTCTTATCCATGCTACAGAGAGTCCTCTATGACAGTAACAGAAGTGCTTTCATCTTTAAAAGTAAATATAGTGGGTGGGTTTCAATGGGAATTATGTGTATCTGGGGGCAGAACTTGGCTCGGTATGCATAATAGATGGTTAGAGAGTGAAACATTGCTGAATTCATTCTAGACTCTGTTATTCATAAAGTGCTCTCACAGTTTATAATGCTAGTAGAAACACTGGGAGTGAGTCACAATACTTCTTTGTATTCACTTCAGGGATGACTACTATCCCCAATGTACAAACTGTACCCCTTATACAAATGGCACACAGGAGAGATGCCATCATGCCCACGTGCACTTTTTATCATGTTTTTACCATTGAATGTATTTAATTCAATAGCAAATTAATTATTCAATTAGTTAATTCAAGGAGAAAAAGTGCAAAGTGGTTAATCACGGTGGCAGTGTTTAAATAGTGTTATGTAAATAAATGAAAAGAATAAAAGGGTCCATCAATCATATAGTTAAAACACATCATTGCTAGAAATTTTAAAAGTCAGTTTGCCTTTTCCACTATAGTTTTCTGGTTTCCTTTCTGAACTGCTATGAAGGCCTTGGAAAATTACAAAGACAGACAGAGCATCCTCTTGAAATGTCATGCTTCCATGGTTAAAATTAATTGTGACATTTATCACCCCTCACTCTTTTCTGATTCCAGTGTTATCTAATTATGATGTAATATGGTACAACAATCTTAAGGGCACGTTCTCTCCCCCGCTGCTCCCTCAGGTTAATGTAGTGGTGGTGGAAGAGTCTGGATTGACAGAATTAGCTATTTAAGTCCTCTGTTTCCCCACAGAATAGCTGTCTGGGAGAGGGAGAGGCAGAGGCAGTGGGGTAGCTATGATACTGGAATGAGACACAAGAGAGCTTAGTTCTCTTCCCAGCTCTGTCAAATTCCCTGTGTAACCTTGGTCAAAGCACGTAATCTCTCTGTGACCCCATTCCCCATTCATAACATGAAGGTAATTTTATCTCCTTTATCTCCCTTGTCTATTTAAAATATAAGCTCTTGGGGGCAGGGACTCTTTTATCCTATATGTATGTACAGCACCTAGCACAATGGGGCCCCATTTCAGCTGAGGCTCTCTAGGCACTACTGTAATACACCTAAATGACCTGGAATAGGTACAGCCCTGGTGGTTGTAGAAGCTGGCTTGTGTTGCTATACCAATGTGCCCGAACCCTGACCCGAAGGAACTACCTCCAGGGAAAAGAGTGTATCATAGTCTCCATGGCCAGTGGGTTCTCACCTATCTGCAGGGATTGCTAATTATCGCTGCTTGTGATGGTAGTTTTTGTGAAGTGGATGTTTTTCCATGAGGAAATGTACTGAGCCCACAACACTCAAAGGATACCAAACAGCTACTGGGTGGCAACAACTTTCAGCTACTGCGCACCTTCCCTCTTAGGAGTTCTGCTCGGTCAGGTAAGCAACACACTGTACCAGAAACAGCATTATATACAGGGCCGGCTTTAGGCCGATTCCCCTGATTCTCCAGAATCGGGCCCCGCGCCCACACCTAAGAGGGCCTCGCGCCATAAGCGCCTTTTTAATTTTTTTTACTCACCCGGTGGCGGTCCACTCCGGGATCTTCGGCAGCATTTCGGCGGCGGGGGATCCTTCAGTGCCGCAGAAGACGCGGAGCGGACCCCCCATCGCCAAAGTGCCACCGAAGTCCCGGACTGCCGCCAGGTATTCGAACTGGGCCCCACGGGTCCTAAAGCCGGCCCTGATTATATAACACTTGTATTTAATTAAATGTTTCCTGTTAAAACAGTAATCAAAGACAATGTTGCAGAGCAAGTTACAGCTGTGGGGTCAACCTTCCCATCCTTCCACAGCAGTAACAAAGGAGTCACAGTGCCATTACACAGGGCAGAGCAGTAACCCCAGAGTCCACCCGTGAGAACAGCATCTCCTGCATGACATGGAGCAGTTCTCTGCAGTGATGCCTTGTGCACTGACTACTGGGTGGAGCATGGATGGCTGACAGAGTGGGCAAGGTGGGGTCAGCTGATACACCACTATGGATCCTCTGATCAATCCACCCATGGAAGGGTCATGATGCAACCACAAAGGCAGCCCTAGACACAGCCATGGAGATACTCTTCACGGACCCAAGTACACGCCCCAGCTATTCAGACAGTGCACTGGTGACAGGATTTGGCCCTGAACTAGGCGTCACACCATCTAAAGGAGAAACCTTGGCCTCGAAACACAAATTATGGTAATAAATAACCACCCTAATATCTGTCAGAATCAGCATTGTGGCTGAAGGAATTTAAATATTTTGCACTTAACACAAAGAGTTAAACTCAGCAGGAGTTTGTGGCTTGACACAGTGGCTTTGCAGCTGTCTCATCTTTTAATGTGAGTGTATATATTTTTGTTGCCCCAAATATTTTCTGACATGACACCTGCTCCCAGTCTCCTAGTCAAGCTGTATCAAACCAAAGTGCTCTGAACCCAGCACATGACAAATGCTTCACACTACAAGTTAATGAAAGCACAGAGCCAGAGTGAACTCTGGGTTTAGTTCTTCCCAATGCTACCCCTCCTAAAATGTCTTCTGTGATCACATTCCTAACAGAACAGTTTTTCAAGGGTGGGATTTCCAAAAGCACACAACATTGGCCTAACTCTGCTCACGATCTAGAAGAAGCAAGCTAATTAACAAAATTACCAGTTGATCCTAAAGTTAGAGGATGCCGGGACTCTATGAACAAATATGTTGCTGGGTAGAATTATTCATTGCTCACAATCTGAGACCCTCTTCATCTCAAGCACCACAGGGGACAAACGGGCTCCTACAGTAACTTATACTTATACTGTACTTCTTCCTTTCCCACCGTTCAAACTACTAGTTTGCAGGGCCCCCGAGAATGGGTTCGGGCCCCGGTGAAAAATTTTTCAGGGGCCCCCCAGCAAGGGCGGACCGGCTAAACAGGGCCGACGAAGGGGGTGGGAAGCTGGGCCCGGGGCCCCCTTCCAGACCGCCGGGCCCCAGTAATTTGTACCGGCTTTCCCCACCCTCGTCGGCCCTGCTAGTTTGCAGTTAGTTCCCTGTTTCTTTACAATACCAGCAAGACTATGTCCCTAAATATAATTTCTTATCTGTAAAACCTGCAAAGAATGTTTATGTTACTCACATTTATGATTATTTCTTTGAGGGTTTTGCCCCCATAAATTGTAAACAATTAGCCAATAGCTGTGCATTTCTCATAGACTATTTTATGCTTAAAATATTCTCTATTTTCACTATTCCTTTGACTACAAAATAGATGGAAAAAATGCAGAGATGCTTGAATTGTGGGCTGAAGAAAAGAACCTTGTTGTGTAAAGACTGAGAGCATTTACTGCAATCTCTATCCTTACCAGAGCTGAAAACAAGGAATGGCTCAAGTCTCCCAGGTGGTTTATGAGACCTATAAATTGGCACTGCAGTAAGCAGGAAGCCAAACAAATCGCTACTCATTTTCTAGTGATTTTCTTCTCCTTCTTTCAGAGGTATCCTCTTGGTGCATCTTAAGCTTTAAATCTTCTCCTTCTTTCAGAGGTATCCTCTTAGTGCATCTTAAGCTTTAAAACCCTCCTTACGTTTCTCTCTATTGGTCTAGAAAGCAGTGCATGAAGGAAGGCAGAAGAGGGGTGAGATCACACAGTTGATTCTATCTATGTGGTCTGTATAGCCATGGACTTGAGGTGTGGGACTTGCTGTAGTCTTCTGACTTGGAGTCAGACTTTTGCCAATGAAGGAATAAAAGTCAGCTTTCCAATTCAGATTGTTCCCTTTTAAAAAGGCAGAAATAGTTGATGTAAACCAAAGGAAAACAAATCATACTGCTTTTTAAAAAAGTCTCTTTTAATGGGTTTTGGATGTACTGGTTCATTAAATACTCTGTTGATCTTATGATGAGGTACAGAGTTTAATCACTGTGCAGTGTGTTTGCTCTACATTATATAATCTACTGTTTTTCATTTGCTTAGTTAGAAACAATCAGAGCCATTCTTTTAGACTAGCTATTTTGTCTTTCCTTCAAGTACAAAGGGCCGAATCCAAAGTCCATTGAAGGCCAAGGAAAGATTCTTATTGGGCATTGGATGAGGCCCAAACTGAGTCTACTCCTTGTAAAGAAAAGCGCAAAAAATGGAAACCAGGGAACCAAAAATTAAAACCTAGGCAAAGTGTCAAAGGTATCTGTCCTTCTCCTGAATCACAAAATTAAAGGCACAAAATTGGAGACTATATTTGATTTTTAAGCCCAATACGGAAGGTCCTTCCAATCTAATTACTAGGGGCCTTATTCTGATTTCACACTAGTTTTACAACACGGTAATTCCATTAATGTCAGGGGAGTTACTATGGATTTACACTGGTGTAAGAGCAGAATCTGGCTCTTTGCTTCTACGATTCTGTGATTCACTACATTGTCCTAAGTCTCATTTCCACTAAGGCCCATTTACATTGCCAGTATTGTAAATGGGAATCAGACCCGCATATATTTAGGGCTCACCCACTTATTGTTTATGGTGGAAATATCAGGTGCAATGAGCACCTGAAATACAGATGCACTTGTTTGTTTGGCACAAAAACTACAAATTCTAAGTGAACCAATAATTATTAAAACAAGAACTCCTGACAGGGAGTTGACATAGACTAATATTATACAGATTATCCTTTACAGATGATTTCTAAGAGCCAGTGCTGGGTGGTAATTGCAACCCAGGCAGCCGCAAAAAATGAAAGGTGGGTGCCAAGGGGAGTATAGAAGGGGTGAAGATCATCTTTCACTGGTCGAGGACTCTTGACCACAGCATCAAACCTGTGAGCTCTGTGCCAAAGATGAGTGTGCTGTCACTGTAGAAGGACTGCCCCTCTCCTTCTGGAAGCAAGGCCTTCTCCTAGAAAAATCAGGAGCCCTTTGTTGGTACTCATAGAAGGAAAGGGAGGCCTCTGACTGGAGGCTGACTCAGTTCTGGTGTGCTTCCCTTTCTGTGATGGTGTGTAGAGAGCTAGAGGCATTGTCCTGCAGTCCGCCAGTGTGAGGTGCTTCATCAGTTCCTGAATTTAAAAGGTCATGGCCTTCGAAAGGCAGGTCTTCAATAGTGGCCTGATCCTCTTTTGGGATGACTGCAATCAAAATGTTCTTCTTGTAGTGACTGCTGTGGCCATAGACCTGGTTGCAGTGCCAGAGGCATCCAATGAGGCCTGCAGAGCTGTCTTCATCATTAACTGGCCTTCTGAAGCCACTGCCTTCAATTCATTTCTGATCTCTTGGGGAAGCCTCTTGGACAGTTGTAAAACCTTGTCCCATTGCATAAATTCATATTTAGCCAGCAAAATGGGACAATTGACTATACAAAACTGAAAAGTAGCAGATGAATAAACCTTCCTCCCCAGCAGATCCATCTTCTTTGACTCCTTCTTCTTCTTCTTCTTCGTATGGCTGATGTAAATGTAAAGCAACAATTATAATTTCACATTTAGATGGTTAAGCCAAATAATTGCATCTAGAGTAGCAGAGCGTATTGTTGTGATGCCCCTTCATATTTGTGAATGGGGCATTGAGTTGTTATAGGTTCTTTACCCCTAGGAGCTTGTGAAAGTTAAATTTTTGTGAGCTGCTGTTACATTCAATGATCTAGGTACCAGGTATGTACAAAAGTATTCCTATCCCTTAGGAGGAATTTTGTACTTCTGATTTGCCCTCTTAGGTTATGTCTACACTACAAAGGCTATACTGGGATAGCTATGCGGGCATAGCCCCATAGTGTAGACAGAGTCTATAGGCCCTATACTGGGGTCGGCAATCTTTCAGAAGTGTTGTACCGAGTCTTCATTTATTCACTCTAATTTAAGGTTTGACGTGCCAGTAATACATTTTAACGTTTTTAGAAGGTCTCTTTCTATAAGTCTATAATATAGAACTAAACTATTGTTGTATGTAAAGTAAATAAGGTTTTTAAAATGTTTAAGAAGCTCCATTTAAAATTAAATTAAAATGCAGAGCCCCCAGACCGGTGGCCAGCATCCGGGCAGTGTGTGCCACTAAAAATCAGCTTGCATGCCACCTTCGGCACACGTGCCATAGGTTGCCTACCCCTGCCCTATACCAACCGAAGGAGTTTTTCTGTAGGAACACCACCTTCCCAAACAAAGTTAGTTATGTCGACGGAAGCCTCCTTATGTCAACATAGCTGTGTCTAAGCTAGGGTGTTGTCAGCATAGCTACATTGGTCAGGAGTGTTTTATTCATGCCCCTGACAGACGCAGTTATGCTCATATAATTTTTCAGTGTAGCCCAAACCTTGGATGTGGCCAAGATATATGCCATAAATCCTTAGCAGGTTCGAGAATGCCTTCATTAACAGGAATGGCTGAACAACCCTGGGCTATTGGGTGCAGAATGTCAAACAATTTATGAGATCTCTCCTGGACAACCTCCAGGGGCATCTCTATGGTGTTTGTCATCCTTTTAAAGAGATCCTGGAAGTCTCTGAAGTCCTCTATACTGGACATGTGTAGTGAAGGCACAGCCTTATCAGGTGATGATGAGGATATGTCTAGAGAGGGATAGGCTGATCATTATATTCTTCCACAAGGTCTTCCTCCTCACTTTAATATGCTGGTAACCAGTTTATAGGAGTTTCTGTTGGGATGATTGATGATCCCTAGCAAGATTCTTAGAAGCAGTCAACTTTACTCTAAACCTCAATGAAGCTGAATAAGGAAGGAGCAGACAGAAGATGCTGAGGGTTCTACAGAGGCCAACATATACCGCATAAGAGAAGGGCATATGATACCACAAAGATAGAAACCAAGGAGAGCGAGACAACTCTGAAGCATTTGCTCTGCAGCAATAGGGACTTTCTTCAAAGCCACTCTCAAGGATTAGTCTAGGTGAAGGTGGAGACCTCCTAGAAGAACGCCTATTACTATACAGAGATGAGGATGCCAATGAAAAAAATCCTCTAGTGGAGGAGCACATCCCTAAAATATAGAATGAAGAGCCTCGGATTTCACATGAGAGGTAGCCACCAGTGTCGTCAAGGATAGACAGATATTTTCTTCTTCAGTAATGTAGGCTCCCGTGCCCAGAAGAGTTCTGGATACAGCAGACAAAGGAGAGATATCTGACAGTGGGGATTCCAGTTCCAGAATAAGTGTAAGGGCCATACCAACAGTGGTACCATGATGACAAGTACCAGCGCTAGAGTCCCAGAAAAAGTCAAGTCCAGATGTAGTACTGACAACTAGGAGGTATACAGCATCGATGACAATGGAACCGAGGAAGTAATGCTGGTCACCGAAGGTGCAGGATGTAGTACACCGCTGAGGAACACAATCCCACAGTCTTAGAAGACTCATGGTACTGTTGCAGTTTCAAAGGAGTCTGCCATCATTAGAATCATAGAATCATAGAATATCAGAGTTGGAAGGGACCTCAAGAGGTCATCTAGTCCAACCCCCTGCTCAAAGCAGGACCAATTCCCAGCTAAATCATCCCAGCCAGGGCTTTGTCAAGCCGGGCCTTAAAAACCTCCAAGGAAGGAGACTCCACCACCTCCCTAGGTAACGCATTCCAGACCCCTAATCATTTTTGTTGCCCTCCGCTGGACTCTTTCCAATTTTTCCACATCCTTCTTGTAGTGTGGGGCCCAAAACTGGACACAGTATTCCAGATGAGGCCTCACCAATGTCGAATAAAGGGGAACGATCACGTCCCTCGATCTGCTGGCAATGCCCCTACTTATACAGCCCAAAATGCCGTTAGCCTTCTTGGCAACAAGAGCACACTACAACGCTCAGCCTTCTTCTTGGTCAGTACTGGAGATGGTGATCAGTGCTGAGCCCTTCCTGGAGATCTTTGTTCTTTCCTGCCTTGGGCAGCAGGGGCCACTGACTCACCAGAAGAGCGCTGATGAGAAGGCTCAGAGTGTTTGCTAGCAGCATGAGGTCTCTTAGAACCAGCCAATTTCTTAGTTCCCAGACTCATGTCTCTTGTAGCCAGGGAAACTGACTTCAAAGCAGGCAGAGACCATTCCCAAGGGGGTACCTCAGAGTCAGACAGATTTTTTCTACCAAGAATCAATTTAAACGGGCATTGCAAGCCTTCTGTGTGTGCTTAGAAAAAGAAGTACAAGTGGCACACTTGCTAAGGATGTCAGACTTCCCATAACCGTTCACTAACAACACTCTAAACTATCTGAGCAACAGGGATGCAGGAGGACGTCACGGCACCACCTTGCTACAAGGGGCATGAGCAGGAACTGAGTGGCAGTTGGGAATGCTCTGCCTTTTATAGACTGACTGTAGGGGATATGAGGCTGTACGTGCGCGTGTTCAGACCCTGTGGGCTGAAGAATTCCAGGCATATGTGCACAAGGTGCTCATAGCTACAGTGGGCAGGTGCGCGCACACACACACACACCTTCCCCCACCCCCCCACACAGACACAGAGTCATCCAAACATTTTCGCAATCAAACAAAAGACTCGGTGTAGATTTGGGTTCAAATGCAGTGATGGATTCTTAGGTTGGTTCTTAGTTAATCTGAACGTACTCATTATCCTTCCCCATCATCTGAATTTCAATAGTGCCTAAGATCCCTAATGATGGACCAGGACCGCCATTGTGCTAGGGGCTGTACAAACACAACAAAAAGGTTACATATCAATAACTGAAATGGGAAAGAAGCTCTCTTAACGAGTTTGCTATACAGTACTGCTCAGCCAGAAAGGGACTAGAAGCCTAGAAGTGAACTTTCTGATTAGAAATGCTCTAGTGTTCTTTGCCTAACTCCCCACTTGCCTGTCTTTGATTGTACTGGAATAATCTAATTGGAAATTAAATCTTTCTACCTGGTACATTTGGTTTCTTTTATTGAATGAATACATGGAGATTTTCAATTCTACATTAAGGTCTTAGTTAAATAAATATGTGTCTTGATGACTTAGTCCTTATTTGCATTTTTACAGTTTGGCTGTTTTTCACTACTAATGTAATTATAAAGGATTCCTGCTTCCTTTACTGTAAAGTATGCTTTCAAAAAGCTGGGAAGAACCAGAGAAACCCCTTCACTTAAGCAGATTTACCAGTTTCCAGAAAGAAAGATCCAATTATCTCAGTCAGAGAGCATGTCCCTGTGCCATTTGTGCCCTCTGCTTTTCCATGCCTCCATCCTCCCCAAATGGTCACTTTAGGACATTGGCAAGAAGAAACTATACTTTCCATTTCAATGTCGCAACTGAGCTACAGCCCCTGAACAGCAGCACTTCAGGTACAGGTATCCTTTAGAATGGGATTTGCAAGATAAAAGAAAATGCTTAAAATAAGCTGTTACTTTACCGCCCTGGAAAAGAACATAAGGATTGAGATGTTCTTGCCCCCTTCACAACAGAAATAAACCTGCAGAAAAAAATCTAGACTCACATAGGAAAAGGCAAAAGGTATTTTGTTACGAGAAGGTCTCATTCTCTGTTCACAGAGAAAACTGATAGTCAACTGCAGTTCTCTCTGAGTGAAATTCACCTCCCTACCCCACCCTGCACGAAACCCTATTACATGGGCATTGTCCAGGAGCCTATCTAGGAATCCAGGGACAATTCAGCATACGGCCGGACTGATGCTGCCCTCAAGAGAATCAATGACAAATCTTTCAGTGATAAAACTTGACATCTGCAAGAACAGAATTGGGATCTGTATAAGCGCAATGCTGCTACAAAGAACCTGGCTCGGCACTGCGTGACGTTCATCAATATTGCATTCTCTTGCTCACCATCAACTTGATAAAACATTTTACACTTTGGGAAAGATGCTCAGCTATTTCAAATGGTAATAACTCCCCTGACCATAATGGATCTGTGACAATTAGCACCCGCTCAGGATCTGCCCCCTTTTCTTAAAGTGAACTGCTTGACTCAGCCACCGTTCCATAAAAGAGAGTGCCTTAAGAGCCTACATCAAATGCTTTTTGGGGCCTAATGCCTTGCCAATTGAAATCAACAGAAAAACCATTCAAGAGTCTGAAAAGCATGGAAGTCAATGGGCTTTGGATCAGGCCCTGTATTTATAATCTGTGCCTCCCACTAATTATCCTGAATTAAGTGACATTTTTCACCATTCTAGAAATATTGACAAATACGTTACACTTAAAACAACAGCAAAATATTTTGTCTGGCTTCCAAGATCTCAACATTTTTGCCAGCTGAAATCCTGCCTGAAACAAACATCAGCTTGTTAAGAAATAATGAAAATAAATTGGGTTTTCAAAAATAATATTTTTATTAAAATTTTTCGTGGGAATTTAGTGCTTGTGAAAGCTGCCGTACTGACAACCCTGGAGACATAAGGGTCCTCTGCTTATTCACTAGACACGAGTTGTACAAGTTTCCCAGCCTTGTACCTGCTAACATTCAGGCCCGCATTTTCCAGCGTGGCCTCTGAAACTGTGCCAACAAAACTGTGTTTACATTTGCATATGCACATTAGCTAAATAGCTGTGCAGCTTCGCAATTTACATATGCAAATGCATATTTGTGAAGATGGAGCATGGGAGGGGGAGTATGAACAATTGCAAGGGTGACACTTTGGAACACGCTCTTGAAAATTTGATTTTCATTGTTTTTTCTCAGGCATGTTGATTTGATTTTGTGTCTTTTCCCTCAAGAGGCTCCATGATTCATAGCAGCTTGGGTCTGGTTGCTCTGAACATGTTTAATTGCGCTAATATATATTCTCCAATGACCACTCTCTCCCTGCAGAACAGGAGTAACTCTTATTAACTTCAGTGGGAGCTATTCCTCTCCTGGGAAAGGCAAACAGGGCCACTGCTGCAGATCTGCTGCATACTCAAATGATAAGCAAATGCTCACTTACTTGAGTTCAAAATGAGGACATTAACTACACTGAAAATTCATATCCAACCCCCTGTTTATGTGAATTAATTTCCTTTCCTTCCAATGAGGTCTCACTATACACAATATATTTCATTTTCACCAGGCTGGGGCAGAAGGTTAGGATGTGGGCTCTGGGGTGGGGCGGAGGATGAGGGGATTGGGGTGCAGGCTAGGAGGTGGGGCTGAGGGGTTCGGAGTGTGGGAGGGGATATGGGCTCTTGCTGGGGGTGCGGGCTCTCGGGTGGGGGTGGGGATGAGGAGTTTGGGGTATGGGAGGAGGCTCCGGGGTGGGTCCAAGGTGTTCAGGATGCGGGAGGGTGTTCCTGGGTGGGGCAGGGGGTTGGCATGTGGGAGGGTGTGCAGGGTGTAGGCTCTGGGAGGGAGTTTGGGTGCTGGAGGGGGCTCAGAGCTGGAGCAGAGGGTTGGAGTGTGGGAGGGGGTGAGGGGTGCGGGCTCTGGGCAGCGCTGACCTCACTCGGCTCCTGGGAAGCAGCGACATGTCCCTCTGGCTCCTGGTGGAGGTGCAGCCAGAGGGCTCCGTGTGTTGCCCTGCCCGCAGGCGCTACCCCCGCAGCTCCCAGTAGCCATGCTTTCTGGCCAATGGAAGCTGCGAAGCCGGCACTCAGGGTGGCGCCTGCAGGCAGGGGCAGCACACGGCGCTTCCCTAGCTGCCCCTTCACCTAGGAGCCAGACATGCCGGCCACTTCCCGGGAGCTGTGCGGAGCCAGGCAGGGAGCTGCCAACAGCAGTGCCGACCGGAGCTGCCAGGGTCCTTTTCGACCGGGCGTTTCAGTCGAAAACCAGATACCTTGCAACTATAAGCACAGAGCAGAATTCTGATGTGCAACTTTTTCACTCATTCCAGACTTTCCTTGCAAACCTATAGATCTAACACTCCCCAAATCCCATGGCAGCTGGACTACTGTGGGACATTGTGAGAGACGCCTGAGTCAAGAGCATGGTCAGCATTTTCTGATGTACACTCCCTGACCTAGTCCCCCAAGATTACTCCTCCCCTTTGGACGAATGCTTAGTGTGGGCTGTGGAGAGAGTGCAGTGCATGAGACTGGAGCTGGTTATGATAGAAGTTCACATTACTACTGCTTCTGCACCATGAATCTGTGCATATTTCTGGGCTTAGAGGGAAGAGAGCCTGAAGGAGAATCTATATGAGCCCAATATGCTGGAAACATTATTTAAGTATATTTCCTCTATATGAAAGTATCACTTTGGTAAATGGGACCCCGGGTGATCTGTTGTCCATGAAATTAATGCATGAACATTAATTAAAATTAATTAGACCTAGGAGCCACTTCATATATATAATTACAAGGTTTGAAACATTTTCAGAGAGCAACAACTGCCTCACATGAGCCCAAGGCCAGCTCCAGGCACCAGCTTGTCACGCAGGTGCTTGGGGTGGCCGCTCCGGAGAGGGGCGGCACGTCCAGGTATTCGGCAGCAATTCGGTGGACGGTCCCTCACTCCGCCTGGGAGCGAAGGACCTCCCGCCGAATTGCCGCCGCAGATCGTGATCGCGGCTTTTTTGTTTTGTTTTGTTTTGTTTTGGCTGCTTGGGGCGGCCAAAACTCTGGAGCCGGCCCTGCATGAGCCACATTCCCAACTCTTTAAAAAGTTATGCCTCCCCCTATGCACCTGGCACGTTACCTCCCCTGAGAGCCACAGCAGACGCTAGAAATGTAACCATCAACATGTATACTTAAATGACAGATCGCCTTGAATATTATTCATAGTGTCCCACTCTGGATTAAAATCCAAGATGGTGACAGCAAAGAGAGCAACAGACCCTGCTCAGTTCTCTTTTGTAACTTACACTTGTACCTGAATTTCAATTTGCAACTGTCAAACATACAATTCCCATGAGACAGTCTCTCAATCTGTATATGCAGGGTTATGTCTTTCCTCCAGTTAGCTCAGGTTCATACTTGTGGTGCCCCTAATGCCCCTCTCTTCTACACACACAAACCTCTCACCTGAGTTTGATGGTGCTTTCAACCTGACCTAGCTGGCACAGTTGGGGGGTGTGGATCAGACCCTGGGTTCTACTTTCACTCGGGACGATAACCCACCACATTTTGCTGTGAGGAAGCAGGCGAAATCACTCAAATGCTGATAATCCCCCAATGCCTTCCCACCATTCCCCCTGTGTGCCCAGAAGGACAGACAAGTTCTCCCACAATTCACTGGAAAAGAATCACACAGTGATTACTGCCGCACAATGAAACATGGGATGTGCCGTATGACACACCTAGGGGAGTGCAGCACCAGTGAGCACATAGTAAGTCAGGTAGGGCTTTGCTGTGAGGCTGCACGCACCCAGGCTAATCTGGGAGCAGAACACCCTGGTTAACTCTGCAGTGAAGACACCCCCACAGCTAATTAGGAAGCTTAGTCACGTCGTTCTTCCAACACTTTTGGGGAAAATATTGGCAAGAGAATTGAGAGGCAAAGAGCCTGACATGATTATTATTTCCTAGGCTGCCTGTCTCCTGCCAGTCTTGGGTTTCACAAACAAGGCCTTGGCTCAGTGACTAAGGGCAATTACCCTACAGATTTACTAAAAGCTCAGCGATGAGGTATGTGCGTGATATCAAGAAAGGACCCTTAAGGCAGGTGCGCTGCCTTGCTGGGTGCAAAAAACTCTCACTAATGTCAATGAGACTTCCACCCAGATCAAGGGCCCTTTTTCTGAGAATGCTTTCAGCAGCACTTAGCAATCCTCAGCCACACTGGGCGGTCATTCTAGGGGTAGCAGTGGAAGCAGAAATGTCTTATTGTCTAACAGATTTATTGTTTATTCATGCTGTAAAAGGGCATCCAACAGAGGGAAGCTTGTTCTCAGGTCTCTATGTCCAGAATCACACGCATCTTTGCTTCTCGGTTACGCTATTGGAAAACCTGAAAGGCAGGGGGAACACTAACCTGAGACTGTTTTACTGCAGTCCAAAAATCTAAAAAAGAGACAAGAGGAAGGCCTGGAAAACTGAAGGGAAAGAGACCATTTGCAAAGCATGCATGCATCTATATTTACAGTAAACTTGAGTGAGTACTGGAATTTTCTTCTCTAGGGAATGTACTGAGCAATACTTGTGCCATGACATTCTGATCTTATAAAAAGAGTGGGGTCATATCACGTCCACCCATTGATCTCTGGCAAACAAAAGCACACAGGAAACACCCACTTAAAGAAAAACTAGCTTTTTATAAGCTACACATATATACATGCACACACTTGTGAACATGTCTGTACACAGACACACACACAAGCCCTCATATCTTTATAACTGTAACCAAGTACCTGTAGATATTTTGTGCTACAAAACCTTTAAAAAAAAGAAAAAAGAAAGAAAAGCAAGCAAACAAGCATAGAATTTTGAATATTCTACGATGTGGTATTTCTCCCCTGCCAAACCTTTTTCCACCATATTTACTTCCGGCTCAAAAATTAAATTAATCAGTTTCTCCTCTAGTTAGTTTCAGAAGTGTGTGTGCATGTGGGGGAGAGCAGATAAGTAAGCAAGAGGAATCTGAAATGGAGGTGGCTGATCCTGCAGTCCTCATCCTCAATGGGAGCTTTGCCTGAACTAAGACTGGAAGATCAGGTCTCAGATGGGTATTGGGGAACAGTGGAGTGGCCTAGGCTTACAAGGATCTAGGGCCTAGGCTTACATGGATCATGTTGTTGGTTCAGTTGGTTTTATATTTGCACTCTGATGATTAATGTTTTGCTGTAATTTTGTTGTAATTCTAAAATCTTTAGTAAAGATTTTTAAAAAGAAAATCTGGGCATCTCAGGCCCAGAGGTGCTGCGGAGCAACCTGAGCTAATTCATCTGAGACGTATGACCACTCCTAAATCACACCTGACTGAGGACAGCAGCACTCACCGTCACAGTACTGAGCCTTTCGAATGGGCATTTGCATGCTTTCCCTGCAAGTTCCCATTTGCACAGACAGTTACCTAATTTGTGTAGCCATTTGGGCTTCTGTGAATAGCTCTATTTTTCTGAAGGTGCACCTGTCACCCCCAACTCTGAAGACCTGACATTCCCATAGGTAGTAAATGGCTTTCGTATTGGGTTTTCAATGAGAGGGAAAATATGAGCCTGGGGCACGGGAGAGGGAAAGAGTAAGAAAATTGCACAGAATGGAAGAAGAAGAGAATGTCCAAGAAACAAACAAACAAATGATACAATATGATGGATAAACAAATTCAGAAAGTGGGGACAGGTTTGTTGATAAATGTTATAGTCAACTGCTTGACCACATTTTGGTTTTCTATGAAATATATTCCAGAGACAAAATAATCAACATCAGTCAGGTCTACAGTACAGGACAAAGGTTCAATTTGATACCAGTCTCCAGGAAGTCGTCTCACGCACAGTTGTTACAATCACCTTATGCAGAAAGTGTGCTCCTAAAGTCATCTTTTTATACCCTACCTGTTTACGAAGAAAAGGTACTGTACATATCATCTGAAACAAGATTTAATCAGTCAGCTTTCTACCTAGTACCATGGTATACCCTTTATCTCTTTATTCTGAACACATGCATTCCAGGTATCAAAGGGCATGAAGGCATCTCCTAGGTATGTTCTAGGGTGGAACAATCATATGTCTTTTGGGACATTCCAGTATTGGCCTGTGAGAATAACTCCCTATCTGTTGCTATGGTAAAATACTCATAAGTCCTGATCCTGACAGCTTTCCTATCTATTTAAGCCAAAGTTTGCCTCAGCTGATACAAGGTATTATGGGATACTTAGCACAGGAGAACAGGATTACAGTAAATGTATAGGCCAATTTAGGCTATATAAGTGCTATAACATTTGTGCTTAATGCAGACTAATATATATATCGGGGTGGCCAAACTTACGGACCGTCTGAGCTGCATATGATAATCTTCAGAAGTTCGAGAGCTGGGGTGTGCCTGCCCGGGACATATGTATTATCTTCACTATATATATATAGATAGATATGACAGCAATATTGTTCAACAGGTTTGAAAAAATACCCATGCCATCAAATGTATTTTTCTGAACACGAGACAGGCAGACAGTGGGAGGAAACATAGGAATTGCCTGGCTGGATCACACCCGTGGTTCAAGGAGGTCAGTATGCTTTCTCTGACAATGACCAGTACAATCTGCTTCACAGGAAGAAGGTGCAAAAAGCTCTGCAGAGGATGGGTGGAACTGGCAGCCTACCAAGTCTTTATCTAATGCCATTATACCCTGGCAGCATGTGCTGTGCATCCACAAGCCATCAGTCAAGGCCATTTTCCTGATGAGAGCAAGCACTTCCTATACCTAAGGTAGCCCTTGCACTCATTGAGGTTAGATCTTCAACCAGGAGTTGAGTCACTGAGCAGTGAGTGAAAGAGACTGCGAGGGGTGATGAATGCAGAGCACTGTCTGATCCTGGTAATTCACTTAGGCATGTATAAATAGAGATGGTTTTGACACATGCTTTGGGAGGTGCTATGGATCTGAGTTGTTTCAAATCTGCTCTAAAGACTATATCATTTAAAAAGCATACAATGAGTCTATTCATCTTTGAGGTTTTATTCTATCTCTTTTGTTCCATGGGGTTCTTTAACAGCTTTCATGTTTTGGTTTAAAGTGTCTAGAGTAGTGTGGTAAAATTACTGTTATTCAGCCAAATACTAATCTACGCTGCTCTTCTCATGGCTAGCTTTCCAGTGAATTATAAACTCCCATTCTCAGATACACTGTGTGAGTTTAGTTGTGGTCAGTAAAGTCAAGTCATATAGTATTCAGCAGCTATGGAGGGCCTGGTGTTCATTTACAGTAAGCCCTCTTTACCCTGCCAGCACAAGTATAAAGAGGCCTTAGAGTACATGAGAATCAGGCATTAAATTGGTGCCTACTAGTAAAAAGGCCACTGGAAAAGGACTCAGGAGACCTGGGTTCTACTCCTGGCACTGCCACAGGCCTGCTGGGTGACCTTAGCAAATCACTTCCCCTCTCTATGCCTCAGTTGCTCCTCCCACTGTTTGTCTTGGGATTTTTAGAAAAAGAGCACTTTATAGACTACATTCTCTCGCTTGAGTTTCAGGCAGAGGGCACTGTCAGCAGCGTGACAGTGTGCTGCAGACACAGCTTGCTTTCATCCTGCCAATGCAATACAAGAAGGCACTAAGGTAGTTAGTTGGTTGGGCATATTAAAAAGATCAGCTGATGGAAAAAATGTCTTTTGTAAAGACAAAAGGTAGGTAGACAGATGGGCAAGAAACCCTTCCAGAAGGTCTAGGTTATGCAACCCAAGCTGCTACTTGCAAGAGATCTGTGACGAGACGCTAAATGCTAATGTTTTATATCTGTAAAGCCTGAAGCTGCAGCAATGGAAGCAGTCTTGTGTATATTTTCTTTTTCACTGACGGCAGGCAATCTGAAGCACTGCCCTGCCAATGACCTCAACTATGACCCAAAGGGACTGTCTCTGGTTCAAAGATGATTTATGCACTATGTTAGCTGAGTTGGATGAATAGGCAGTATTCTGACTGTAGAACACTTATCAGTTGGGATTCCCTTAAAACTCAGGTCTGACATGACTGGGTGAGTAACCATGCACTTTTGTTCCTATATCCTTGAATAGAAATGTCTCTTTGCATCCTTCAGTGGTTCTCACAAATCAGGTCGATTTTTATGGCTTGCTAATTATTACTGCTAGACTTCTGCTGGCTTTCAGGGTGAGACACAGAGTTTTCTTGAAGGCTCTGGGCACAAAACTTGCAAAATTAATCACCATCTAGCTGCAAAACCCAGCTGTGGCAATCACTTAAGCATAAGCATGCAAACCAGTCCAGTGTTAAACTTTATTCACTTACAAAAGAAAATATTTGCTATTCTTTTTGTTGATCAGGAACATTAAGAACAAACATAAATGAAAAAACATATTATTAGTATTCTTAATATTAATTGACTTATGCCCACAAAAGATTATGTTAAAAGAGCATTATTCAGGTTTCAAAGTCAGGCACTCAAAAATTAGGAAATGCTAGAATTCAGGCTGCCTGTGAAACTTTACTTTAGCCACATCGTGTGTATGTCATTACTCCTGGGGGAATTTTGTGCCACTGCGCAAGCACAGAATTTATGTCCCCCACAGATTTCTTTGCTTCCCTGCAGAAAAAATGACTTTCTGATGGGGAAGCAAAGGGAAGCCACAAGAGCAGTCATGCGACCCTCCCCAGCAGTATGTTTCCAGTTCCCAGGGGATCCAAAAGAGGTAAATCACCGCGGGGCAGGGGGCAGGACTGGGAGAGAACTGGCTGGTGGCTCCTACCCTTGCGCTGGGCTCAGCTGCTAGTCCCAGCTGGGCTGGGAGGACAGGACTTCCTCTTCCCCTGCACAGCATCCGGGGCTGGGTCAGACCCACCCCCAGATTTCTCCCCAGCTGCAGGAAGCTCTGTAAACTCCCCCACACACACACTTCCTGCACCCATTGTTCCTCAGTTGCAGGGGAAGGGAACTCTGTACAGGGAGCTGCTCCCCCATCCACCCAACCCCCATGCATCCAGACCCCCTCATACCCAAACCCTCCTGCCAAGCCTCACCCCACCCCCACACTCAGGACCCCCTCAATGAGCCCCACTCCACCTGCACCTGGACCACCCTCACCTGGATCCCCACCCCAGCAAGCCCCATCCCCCAGCTTCTGGACCACCCCAACACCCAGACCCTCCTGCTAAGCTCTGTCCCCCCACACCCAGTCCCCCCCGCTGAGCCCCAACCACCTTCACATGGACTCCCCTGCTGAGTCCCATTACTGTTGCACCCAGAACCCCCCAACAAGCCTCTGTGCATCCAGATCTCCCCCCTCACCCGGATCCCCCACTGAGCTGCCTGCACCCAGATTGTCCCACACAGAACCCTCTCAACCCACACCTGGATCCCCCCACACTAAGCCCCTCCACACTTGGATCCTGCCTTGCTGAGCCTGCCTGCCCACACCTGGTGCACTTGGCATGGAGGGGCAGGGCCCTGGGGTGTTCTGGGGCAGGGCTGGTCCTTGAGCTGTGTCAGGGTTGGGTGCAGCCTCACCGCTGAGTCTGTGGGCTGGGAGGGAGCTGCACAGTGATCTCCCACCTCTGTGCAGCCAGTGTCCTGTGCTCTGTACTGTCATGCTGGAACCTCCACATTTATTTGACAAATAAAATTTGCAGAATTTTAAAATAGTGTGGGCAGAATTTTTAATTTTTTTGGCACAGATTCCCCTCAGGAGTAATAGTATGTATTATGATGCAGTCTTTAATTGCGTGGTCACATACTCTTTTTCCCACAGACCCCCCTATCTCATTCAGTACATCGGATGGACAGTGTTCACTTAATGAGCAGCTATTCAATATTTTGTTTTCTCATCATTGTTCCTTGTTTGGCCCCAGGCCTTACTTCCTTCACACTTTCCGAATCCTTAAGAAAGAATGATTAATTTCCTCACGGGCTTTTCAACTTCAACTTCAAGGACGCTTACAACTATAATATCTGAGTGCTTCACAAACACTAAATAATTTATCTTCACAACACCCATGTGAGATGAGAGGATGATACTATCAACATGTGAGGAGCTGAGGCATGGAAAGATTAAAGTCAAAGTATCTACTAATTTTGGGTACCCAATGTGAGACACCTAGGACTTGATTTTTCAGAGTACTTAGCATTATATGGCACTTCGAAAGTTTAAGCACAGCTCCTATCGACTTCACCTGCAGATGTGAGTGCTCAGTTTGGAAAACCAGGGACTCAAATTGTGTGTCCAGAAAAGGCAGGGCACACAATTAGTGACCAGCTGTGAAAAGTTTGGTCTACATGACTTCCCAGTACCACACAGGCAACCTTAATTCTGGCATTTCCGAACTCTTGAGCACTTGACTTTGAACCTTAATAATGTACTTTTATTGTTATTTGTGGTGTGTAATTTTCTATTAAAAAAGCAAACTGAAAAAACAGAACAATTCCATCATGTGTTATCATATGATGCCCACACATGTCATCAGAAGGTTGGAATCTATAGATCCACCACACAGATCTCTGCAAACTGAGACACCGGTAAATGATAACAATAGTAGGCTGCCATCCTCACTGTGGACGAGCATTGGGGAGGGAGGGACACACTTTGCTGGTGGGTTTCACAGACATTCGCTGACAGCAGAGGAATGGTGGGACTTGGGGATCTTGGGTGCCAAGCGTGGCTCTGGAGGGGAATGCGCTCTAGTGAGCACAGACTCTTCTTCCCATCTTCCTCAAGCCTGACCCATTCTGCGCCCTGCCGTCAAACCTGTCCCTGTCCTAGTCCTGTCTCTTCCCCATCCCTCTACCTCCTTGCCCCACTCCCACTCTCGTTGCGTACCCAGTCCCAGTTTCCACTCCTCAGGCTTCTCATCCCAGTCCCAATCTCCTTGCCCAGCTACTCCTCGTATACCCATTTAGGTTTGCTGTCCAAGTCCCAATCTCCCTCCCTCCCAACTCCCAGTGTCTTCCTCCTCCCAGTCTCCTTGTCCTGCCAGTCCCAGTTCCCATCTCCTGGTCCCTCATCTAAGCTCTCCCTCCCCTCATCTCCCAGGCTCCCCCATCCTTTCCCTGGTTCCTTGTCCCAATCTTTTTACCCAGCCCGTCCAAGTTCTCCCCCTGCAACCAGCTCCTTGTTAGATCTGTCCCCCCTTAGTTCCAATCCCCAGGCCTCATCCATCTCAGTGCTCCCCCACAAACTAACTGGCTCCCAGTCCCCTCCCTGTTTCCCTTATCAGCTTCTGGTCCTAATCTTTACTCTCCTCTCTCCCAACCAGACCCAGTCTCCCCCTCCTCAGTGACAGATTTCCCTAGCCTCGTTCTCAAACAGCTGGATTGATTTTTTTTTAAATTTCATTAAAAACAATCTGAGGCAGACACTGGATGGA
This sequence comes from Chrysemys picta bellii, assembly GCF_011386835.1. Taxonomy (NCBI): domain Eukaryota; kingdom Metazoa; phylum Chordata; order Testudines; family Emydidae; genus Chrysemys; species Chrysemys picta. The sequence goes on along the minus strand of NC_088801.1, from coordinate 79,240,132 downwards.
AAATTTCAGCCCAAACAGTTAAAGTTGGGCAAATTTATAAGCAACTGAAAACAGGTTCTTCTAATAGGAAGTGTCGGGCAACCTTAAAAATAGGCGGGGGCTATTGGGCCATTTACAAAGCAATGTTAAGTTCATGGAAAGTATTTGAATAGATGAGTATGTTATGTTTGGAAAAGCATGAAAAGGCAGAATGAAAGAGAGAGAGATACAGTATTTTTATTTCATGAATAATTATAGAGGGTAAAATGGTTTGCCACATTCCAACAAGATCTTTGGAACCATGGTGACTACTAGCAGTGCTATGGAAGTCATATTGCAGGCCAGCGTCTATCAGTATGATGTGAAATGGAAGGTGTAAAGAACTCTAGGAAGACTTCTTCTGCATTAGAGGTGGAAGATCAAGATGAATGCCCATGAATTTTTTCACTTTTATATTCAGGACTTGATCCACCTTCCAGAGATGCATTGGTTCAAATCCAGGGGAATGTTTTAAATAGTGACCAAGATTCCATAGCAGGCTCTCAGCAGAGGTGACCCAGCTGATGTGCTGTACAACCGTTAGCAGTTTTAAATATTCTGTTGTTCAGTTTCACCGAATGCCTCCTTTTCCTTGTATTGTGAGAAAGGGCGATTAGAAGTTTCCCGTCTACCATTTTTATATCTTTATCTTATCACCTTACTCCTCTCCTCTCGAAAGCCAATGATTTCAGTTTAGTATTCATTCATCGTGTGATGTTATGATCAATCAATATGTTATATGACATATATTCACTGTATGTTTATCAGAGTTGATTCGTAGAATTATAAAAGTAAAACATTGATCAGTATTTAGAGAAACTATGTAATGGACATAAGTAAAACAAGCTGAAATGCAAAAATCTGTAGGGTGAGGCCTGCAAGACTTTAGCTTAGTTATTTTAGGCCTTGGAGACAAGAAATGATGGCGCATGTCAATAACCGAGAAATAACCCGATGGGAAAGAGGTACCAACCAGTAATATTGTGAAAGTATAGCTGGAAAGATTAAATTTAAATGATAAAATACTGTAACGACAAATATTGTCTCTAACACGTGCCCTAACTGCAGGATAAAGGTGGTACGTCAATGTTCATAAGAACCTACCCGGCCTATAAAATTCAGGGTTTCTTGTGTTTCCATGGCACACAAACCAATAAGAAAGAGAGGGTTGACACTTTCATGTACATGCACAGAATGTAGGTATAGACAGACTCACAGTATAAAAAAGGGTGCCCAGAACAGGAAAATTGAGCTTCCGGGGGGAAACTCCAGCAGGAACCACTCCCATATTGATGATCAATCCATAAGAGGGCAAACAGACTAACACCATCTCAGAGGATGTGAGTATGTCTGTAGGTATAACTGGTGCATTATATTTATCTTTAGGAATTGTATATGCTGTGACATTTATAGCTTTCTTGGTAACTTTAATAAAACTACTAAAAATAGATGCTCTGATAATTGTGTGTGTTATTTGCCCATGGTTTTATGTGTTCCTATTAACTCTAGATCCAGAACAAACCGAGATAACTCTGTTGAACTTGAGACTGTAGCTGCTAGAGCAGAAATCACTAAAGTATGATTAACATTAAATAGAATAAAAGGCTACAGATTTGGTGCCCGACAGCAGGACCATAGAGAACACATGAAACCAATAAGAAACAAAGGTTTGAGGGGAAAAAATATATATATAGGTCAAAAGTTATAATGAACTAAAAGAGAGAGTTCCTGCTTATGCTTGCTTGCCTTTTATGTTGTTGTGTGTCTGTGTCATGTTGTAAGAATTGAGCTCAGGGGAAAGAAATAGGAAGACCACAGTTGTGTAAAAGGATCCAAGCATTCACATACAGGTAGAAACCCTATCAGGCATGGCAGAGTGAGTCAGATGGTTCACCGTCATCTGTCAGTAATAAGCTCCCCAAATTTGTTAATAAGCTCCTCGAATTTTAGACTCCTCTGGACTGTGCCACTTTGTGGGGTTACCATGGTCACCGCCCCTCCTCTCGGTGTACTCCAGCTGTAAAACAGCTGAAGGAGAAGTAAGCACCATAAGCCCTTCTCAAATTGAGAAATCACTAT